>NC_079198.1:123305649-123483149 GCF_029499605.1 Hyla sarda | reverse complement strand
GTTTCTAATGTATTATACCATGTAATGTGTTCAGGAAGCGTTGTCACTTTAAGACTGTTTACCATGTGACTTGTCATGTGATTGTTACCCAGGAGGTACCAGTGACCAGGTGATCCCAGGGGTGACCTATAGGCTCCCTGCTGGTCTCCCCCATATAAGCCCTGGGTGGAGCTTCTTTCTCTTTCCTTACAAGTCTTTGCTGAGGTCAAGACGAGTCCTAGAGATTATCCAGAGTCATAGGAGCCTCAAGTCCAGTCTGCAGCCACAAGCAGCTACAAGTCACCACAGTCTCAGTATTGTCAGTCATCAGTCCAGTCAGTCACAGTCACCATTTGTCAAGTCAGCGTGGCCCGCATTAAATTGACCCCATCTACTACAAGTCCCAGCAAACCCTTAAAGGGGTATTCCAAGAAAAAACTTTTTTTTTATATATATATCAACTGGCTCCAGAAAGTTAAACAGATTTGTAAATTACTTCTATTAAAAAATCTTAATCCTTTCAGTACTTATGAGCTTCTGAAGTTTGGGTTGTTCTTTTCTGTCTAAGTGCTAGCTGATGACACCTGTCTCAGGAAACGCCCAGTTTAGAAGTGGTTTGCTATGGGGATTTGCTTCTAAACTGGGCCATCAGAGAGCACTTAGACAGAAAAGAACAACCTTAACTTCGGAAGCTAATAGGTACTGAAAGGATTAAGATTTTTTAATAGAAGTAATTTACAAATCTGTTTAACTTTCTGGAGCCAGTTGATATATATATATATATATATATATATATATATAAAAAAAAAGTTTTTTCCTGGAATACCCCTTTAAGGTCTCTGCATCACTGGTCACCTCCTTGGGCCCTGCCTGAACTGTAGAGACTTTACCAACTGTCTACACTCAGTAAAGCTACCGTTATCCGTAACTTGGTGTCTGAGTCATTGTTGTCCAGGATACAGCGGTATACCTTCAGGTGGTATCGAGGATTAACCATGCCCTGGCGTCACGAATACAAGTGGTAAATGCCATCTGCCCCTTGGGTAACTCCATGTGCCCTTTGCATCACACCCTCTACCACACATTCCTCTCCGATCGTGTGTTGTGCAGGAGCAGCAGGGAGATCCCCCTGTGCCCGTAGCATGGCAGGCTCGGTTCAGTCTTGGTTTTAGACTACTTTACAAGCGATAATCCTCGGATAAATGTCCCCCAAGATGCATTAGGCTAAGCTGACTAGCATAGGATACATATGCTGTAACATCTGGAGCTTAGGAAACATCAAGCTCTCCAGCAGAGCTGGCTTATTGTCATGGCCGCCTTCATGCAGAGCTCTGGGGGTCTGAACCTTTGCTGGACAGAGACAAATACATAATGGCATCTTGGTTGAATGCAGTATCAGTAGCCTGCACTTAAAGGGGTACTCCGCTGGGAAACCATTTTTATTTTAAATCAACTGATGCCAGAAAGGTAAACAGATTTGTAAATGACTTCTGTTAAAAAATCTTCATCCTTCCAGTACTTATCAGCTGCTGTGTATACAGCAGAGAAAGTTATTTTCTTTTTTAATTTCTTTCCTGTCTGACCACAGTGCTCTCTGCTGACACCTCTGTCCATGTCAGGAACTGTCCAGAGTAGGAGAAAATCTCCATAGCAAACCTCTCCTGCTCTTGACAGTTCCTGACATGAACAGAGGTGTCAGCAGAGAGCACTGTGGTCAGACAGAAAATAAATTCCTGTGTAGCATACAGCAGCTGATAAGTACTGGAAGGAATAAGATTTTTTTAATGGAAGTAATTCACAAATCTGTTTAACTTTCTGGCATCAGTTGATTTCAAATAAAAATGTTTTCCAGCAGAGTACCCCTTTAATATTTAACACTAATGGGTCACCAGGTCTCTGAATGTGATGTGAGGTGTGATGTTTCTCTATCACCTGTATCCAAATCAGTGGTCTCCAAAATGTGGACCTCCAGCTGTTGCACAATTACAACTCCCAGCATGCCGGACAGCCTTCGGCTGTCCGGGCATGCTGGGAGTTGTAGTTGTGCAACAGTTGGAGGTACACTGGTTGGACAACATCCCAGGATCATAATGCTTGTGTCATTTAGGAGTTGGGGGGGGTGCAATTCAGAAGTTTGAGGCATGCTTGGAGTTGTAGTTTTGTAACAGCTGGAGGCACACTGGTTTCTAAGGGTTAGTTGCCAAAAAAAAAAGCAAAAGGTTTTGCAAAACAGTCCCGGTTCAGCTTGTGAAGCTCAATGAAGCTTATGGGAAATATTTGGGGGGTCGACTGTAGTAAACCGTGTAGATTTCCCCTCCACTTACTTCTATAGTCATCATGGCCGTAAATGTTGGCGCCCCTGAAATTTTTCTAGAAAATGAAGAATTTCTCCCAGAAAAGGATTGCAGTAACACATGTTTTGCTATACACATGTTTATTCCCTTTGTGTGTATTGGAACTAAACCAAAAACAGGAGGGAAAAAAGCAAATTGGTCATAATGTCACCAAACTCCAAAAATGGTCTGGACAAAATTATTGGCATCCGTTTAAAATTGTGGAAAAATAAGATTGTTTCAAGCATGTGATGCTCCTTTATACTCACCTGGGGCAAGGAACAGGTGTGGGCAATATAAAAATCACACCTGAAAGCAGATAAAAAGGAGAGAAGTTCACTTAGTCTTTGCATTGTGTGTCTGCGTGTGCCACACTAACCATGGACAACAGGAGGAGAAGAGAACTGTCTGAGGACTTGAGAACCATATGAAAATACCTTTGATATATGTATTATAATGATATAACATGGGGGTCTACAGGAGGCGTAATGTCTTATTTAGTCTTTTTCGTGGCTATTTTTGGGTAAAGCATTAAGCAGATCATAAACTAAAGCAATTCTTCCATAATCATTGAGCGCACAGCCTCCGGCAGACAACAGGGACAGTGGTAAACCTTGTTCCATTCATGGCTTTAACATCAGTAACCTAATTACAGTGTCCAACTCCTATTCCCCGAAGGCAACAAGGATAAATAAAAGCAATAATAATAATAATACAGCTGTAATTCTGCCCTCACGCCATAGTAAGCGGTGACTGGATAGAGACAGCATGGCCGGCAAAACGGCGCGGAGAAGCAACAGGACAAGATGGCATTCAGCTGCAGATCAAAGAAATCAATCCCAGCATCCTCCATAAAAGACAGAGGATTCAGATCAATATGCACCTAAAACACCACCGAGGTAACAAGAGGAGTAAGGCCCAAGACACAGGGAAGATGGCATCTATAGGCTCCTTCTAGCATCTGCCAGGCTGGAAGATATCTTTATTACTGGAAAGAATTGAGTCTGCACCATACATAGGCATCCTGCAAAACCAAAAAGACCCAATCCCCAATATCCCTACATTATACAGTGTCCTGAATAAGTACAGGGGACCCTCAAGTTACAATATGAATCGGCTCCAGGGCGACCATTGTATAAAACAAATCCTTACATATAAAAGTAAGAAAGATCTGCTGGGAGCTGTAATCACTGTCTATGTAGAGGACAGGAGCTTCTTCAGGGTCCTGTACAGTACACAGTGTCCTAAAAAAGTAATGGAGCCGCCCTCACCTGGTGTCCAGAGGAGCAGATAACCCTGGTACAGGTAAAGAGTACAGAACATGTAATACCTCCCTGCACTGTATGGGGCGCTACCAGACACCAGTCAGTGCATGCACTTCAGTAATACAGGTAAAGAGTAGTACAGAACATGTAATTCCTCCCTGTACTGTATGGGGCGCTACCAGACACCAGTCAGTGCATGCACTTCAGTAATAAGGTAAAGAGTAGTACAGAACATGTAATACCTCCCTGTACTGTAGGGGGCGCTACCAGACAGTCAGTGCATGCACTTCAGTAATACAGGTAAAGAGTAGTACAGAACATGTAATACCTCCCTGTACTGTAGGGGGCGCTACCAGACACCAGTCAGTGCATACACTTCAGTAATACAGGTAAAGAGTACAGAACATGTAATACCTCCCTGTACTGTATGGGGCGCTACCAGACACCAGTCAGTGCAGGCACTTCAGTAATACAGGTAAAGAGTAGTACAGAACATGTAATACCTCCCTGTACTGTAGGGGGCGCTACCAGACACCAGTCAGTGTATGCACTTCAGTAATACAGGTAAAGAGTAGTACAGAACATGTAATACCTCACTGTACTGTAGGGGGCGCTACCAGACACCAGTCAATGCATACATTTCAGTAATACAGTTAAAGAGTATAGAACATGTAATACCTCCCTGTACTGTAGGGGGCGCTACCAGACACCAGTCAGTGCATGCACTTCAGTAATACAGAGAAAGAGTAGTACAGAACATGTAATACCTCCCTGTACTGTAGGGGGCGCTACCAGACAGCAGTCAGTGCATGTACTTCAGTAATACAGGTAAAGAGTAGTACAGAACATGTAATACCTCCCTGTACTGTAGGGGGCGCTACCAGACACCAGTCAGTGTATGCACTTCAGTAATACAGGTAAAGAGTACAGAACATGTAATACCTCCCTGTACTGTAGGGGGCGCTACCAGACACCAGTCAGTGCATGCACTTCAGTAATACAGGTAAAGAGTACAGAACATGTAATACCTCCCTGTACTGTAGGGGGCGCTACCAGACACCAGTCAGTACATGCACTTCAGTAATACAGGTAAAGAGTACAGAACATGTAATACCTCCCTGTACTGTATTCTCCGCGTTGAGTCTTGACTTGGCAAATCGGTTGCCCCACATGATGGAGGGATATCCCATACATAAGTTCACCATGAAGTACAAAAAAGAGAGAAGCGGTGATTCTAGCTGCTGATCGCCTACCGATTCCTATGCACAGATACTGTACAACCGCCATCTGATGTGATCCTTCCAGTCCTGGAGGACGCACAGCAAAGAGAATGTGATCAAAGTGACTTTGATTCAAAGGTTTCTTTGATTCGGTAACGTGCGGTGGTACAAACACAACAAAAGGTGGTAGACATACAAGGACACCATCAGCATTTCTACTCCGTCCCAAGACATACCAGTCAGGGATTAGATACATAGAGAAAGGCTGAACCCCATAGAAAACTTCTAAAATGTGCACAAAATGACACAAGCATCATGATACTGGGTTGTTTTCCAACCGGTGTGCCTCCAGCTGTTGCAAAACTACAACTCCAAGCATGCCCGGACAGCCTTTGGCTGTCCGGGCATGCTGGGAGTTGTAGTTTTGCAACAGCTGGAGGCACACTGTTTGAAAACACTGTCCTACATATTATCCTCTGTTTAATATATTAATTACTTTGCAGGTGTAATAGTCCATTAAAGCGGTTGAGTGTATTTCCATTAATATTTTGGTGTCTGTCTAGGGAGTTAACAGAGATTTATGCCGCCCTGCCAGTAGATCAACATATAACTACAAAGATATGATGGTTTTTTAATTGATGTTCAACCTTGTGATG
The DNA here is from genome assembly GCF_029499605.1 of Hyla sarda. Lineage (NCBI taxonomy): Eukaryota > Metazoa > Chordata > Amphibia > Anura > Hylidae > Hyla > Hyla sarda. The sequence continues at coordinate 123,477,696 of NC_079198.1, read as the reverse complement.
TCTCCCTGACTTTCATGGCATTGGCTCTTATTCTCTTGTTGCCTATGCATTGTATTCTATATTCACCAGTCTACTGATCACTATGTACATTCATTACATTACTTATCCTGTACTGATCCTGAGTTATATCCTGTATTATACTCCAGAGCTGCACTCACTATTCTGCTGGTGAGATCACTGTGTACATACATTACATTACTTATCCTGTACTGATCCTGAGTTATATCCTGTATTATACTCCAGATCTGTACTCACTATTCTGCTGGTGAGGTCACTGTGTACATACATTACATTACTTATCCTGCACTGATCCTGAGTTATATCCTGTATTATACTCCAGAGCTGCACTGACTATTCTGCTGGTGGGGTCACTGTGTAAATACATTACATTACTTATCCTGTACTGATCCTGAGTTATATCCTGTATTATACTCCAGAGATGTACTCACTATTCTGCTGGTGAGGTCACTGTGTACATACATTACATTACTTATCCTGTACTGATCCTGAGTTATATCCTGTATTATACTCCAGAGCTGTACTCACTATTCTGCTGGTGGGGTCACTGTGTACATACATTACATTACTTATCCTGTACTGATCCTGAGTTTTATTCTGTATTATACTCCAGAGCTGTACTCACTATTCTGCTGGTGAGGTCACTGTGTACATACATTACATTACTTATCCTGTACTGATCCTGAGTTATATCCTGTATTATACTCCAGAGCTGTACTCACTATTCTGCTGGTGAGGTCACTGTGTACATACATTACATTACTTATCCTGCACTGATCCTGAGTTATATCCTGTATTATACTCCAGAGCTATACTCACTATTCTGCTGGTGAGGTCACTGTGTACATACATTACATTACTTATCCTGTACTGATCCTGAGTTATATCCTGTATTATACTCCAGAGCTGTACTCACTATTCTGCTGGTGAGATCACTGTGTACATACATTACATTACTTATCCTGCACTGATCCTGAGTTATATCCTGTATTATACTCCAGAGCTGCACTGACTATTCTGCTGGTGGGGTCACTGTGTAAATACATTACATTACTTATCCTGTACTGATCCTGAGTTATATCCTGTATTATACTCCAGAGCTATACTCACTATTCTGCTGGTGAGGTCACTGTGTACATACATTACATTACTTATCCTGTACTGATTCTGAGTTATATCCTGTATTATACTCCAGAGCTGTATTCACTATTTTGCTGGTGAGATCACTGTGTACATACATTACTTATCCTGTACTGATCCTGAGTTATATCCTGTATTATACTCCAGAGCTGTATTCACTATTCTGCTGGTGGTGTCACTGTGTACATACATTACATTACTTATCCTGTACTGATCCTGAGTTATATCCTGTATTATACTCCAGATCTGTACTCACTATTCTGCTGGTGAGGTCACTGTGTACATACATTACATTACTTATCCTGTACTGATCCTGAGTTATATCCTGTATTATATTCCACAGCTGTACTCACTATTCTGCTGGTGAGGTCACTGTGTACATACATTACATTACTTATCCTGTACTGATCCTGAGTTATAAACTTTTAAGATTAATAAAAACCCGTCCAGAGGAAAAGTTGCTCAGTTGCCCATAACAACCAATCAGATTGCGTCTTTCATTTTTGAAAAGGCCTCTGAAAAATGAAAGCAGCGATCTGATTGGTTGCTATGGGCAACTCAGCAACTTTTCCTCTGGACAGGTTTTGATAAATTTCCCTCTTAAACTTTTTATAAAAAGGAATTCCTGCATTTCTTATTTACATGTGCATAATGTACATACAGAATGAACAATCTTCTGTGTTACATAATAATCAGACTGAGATTTCCCATCTTGCTTTAAACCTTCTCCACATTCATCATGTTTTCCTGATCATATATATATATATATATATATATATATATATATATATATATATACACAACAAAAGAAATAGAGCAGCACTCCCGTCAGAAAGGCAGTAGATGGGTGCAGGAAGTCTCAGGGATCCCGGTCCTGGATCCAATATCTGTATATACAAGTAAAGGCGACTGCAGCACACCGATTCAAAGTGCAAAAGAGTGATTTATTCCGGAAATACAGGCGACCTTTCTGTGGCCTCACACCACCGTTTTTTGCATGCAGTAATTTTTCCGCCACGATGTCCCTTCACTGTATCACGTCCGTAATGAATTAAGGGCATATACGGGTTCAAACGGGCAGTTACAAAACCCCATAGGCTGCAATGCGATTTAGTCACGGCCGTCAGGGGTTTTATAACGGCCGGTTTTCCACGATATAGTGATGGAACTTGTGACGGAAGTTCCTAAACGGAACTATTTCATAGTGTGAAAGGAGCCTTAGTATGCTTACCTTGGTAGCGTCGCAGGACCTTCGGTCATGTGACTGTTAATTCCTCTATAGTATGTTGGAGGACCTTTGGAGGTCCTTAGGTCACATGGTTACCCATAACTCTTTGTACAAATGATTGACAGAAGTATTGGACCAATCAGCTTAAGTCCAACCCATTGCCCATATAAGGGAGCTGTAGCCAATGATCGCCCACTTGGGTTGCTGCTCTCGTGGATGCCGGACTATTGGGACGGATCTGCGCAACTTACAAAGACACCGCTAGGCCTGAAGCCTGCTGGCCTCAGCGTGAACTCAAAATGTGAGTCTTAACTGAATCCCCGCTAAAGCTAGTGTGATTGCAGGACCTCAACTAAATTCCCTAAATCCAGCGGAACAGCGCATGTCAGTCTATGGACTCTAAAACACTTAAGGTCCCAACCACAGGGTGGCGGTAGGACAAGCATTACAGAGGAGCACTCACCCTGGCGTCACGAATAGAGAGGGTTAAACAGACCCCGTTAAAGTACCGCACAGCTACATCCCATATACCCTACACCCCCAAGCATCTTGTATCCCCATTAACGCACAAGCCTGGGCCAGACCCAGGGTTATGGGCGTCATAGTCAGGGCTACAGCCCCATTAACCCACACTTAGCAACGCCACTGATATGGAGGTCTACTGGCTGCCCGGTCATCCCTTGAGTTGTAGTTTTGCAACATCTGAAGGTCCTCTGGCAGTCGGGGCACGCTGAAAGTTGTAGTTTTACAACATCTAGAGATCCATTGGTCCACAGTTTAGAGACTATTGGACAAAAGTATATGGGGTTGTCTGACTAATATATCACATTAGGCCATATGGACCTCTAATAGACATCTTGGGGGAGATTTATCAAAACCTGTGTAGAGGAAAAAGTTGCTTAGTTGCCCATAGCAACCAATCAGATTGCTTCTTTCACTTTTGAGAGGCCCTTTCAAAAATGAAAGAAGCGATCTGATTGGTTGCTATGGGCAACTGGTCAACTTGTCCACTACACAGGTTTTGCTAAATCTCCCCCTTGTTCTTATTCTGGCAGAACAGGCCCCTTTGTGTATTACATTTCCTCCTATTATTTTGAATGGTTGTTGACATACGGCCCCTGCCTGGGTAATATGACCAAATGAGACCTTCCCCCTGGTGATTACAGTTGTGTTGTTCCGTATTATAATACAATATATAATGCCGCTTCACGTGACATAATAATCATTTCTTACATCCCATTCATGGACACAATCTGACCCCACATCTATACGGCCGTAGACAATGCGGCCCCTCACAGTCAGTGCTGCAGACTAATGAGAGGGCGTAAAATTGTCAATGCATATTTTTAGTTGAATAGGAGTGAAAACAAAGACGATCCATAAGGGCAAAGGTGAACGCCGTGCGTCCTGAGATAGATACACATTACAATTACAATTAGCAATAGCTTCATTAGGAATATGCAATTGTGACCTGTGGCCCCAGAAAAGGATGAAGCGGGTGAACCTTGGGCTCGCCGTCGCCGCTAATGAGCTAAAAAAAAAAAAATCAATTAAGACAATTTACGCCAAACATCATAAGATCCCCACGCTGGGCCGCCATCATACTGTCTGCAGAATGCACGCTCACGATACAAGAAATTCCATGCCGACCCATGGATTACGCATAATGGCGGCTTTTTTTTTTTTCACTGCTTTGATTTGTATCCATGTCCATGTGTGCTTTATATAGTTTTTTATTTAATTTTATTTAATTCTATTATACTGACTAAATACGTCCAGGATGAACAAAACGACTGGGCAGGCTAGAAGGGTATTTAACTTAATAAGCCATCAGGGTTTGCGTAAAGCTGGGATAATTAAAGGGGTACTCCTGAGGAAACTGGTGCCAGAAAGTTAGACAGATTTGTAAATTACTTCTATTTAAGAATCTTAATCCTTCCAGTACTTATCAGCTGCTGTGTGCTTCAGAGGAAGTTGTGTAGTTCTTTCCAGTCTGACCACAGTGCTCTCTTCTGCCACCTCTGTCCATGTCAGGAACTGTCCAGAGCAGAAGCAAATCCCCATAGCAAAGCTCTCCTTCTCCAGACAGTTCCTGACAAAGACAGAGATGGCAGCAGAGAGCACTGTGGTCAGACTGGAAAGAACTACACAACTTCCTCTGGAGTATGCAGCAGCTGATAAGTACTGGAAAGATTAAGATTTCTACATAAACTTAAACAATGCAACCTTGAGGCAGGTGGAGGTGACATGGCTCTCTGCTAACACCTCTGTCTCTGTCAGGAACTGTCCAGAGCAGGAGCAAATTCCCATAGTGAACTTTGTGTACTTTGGCATTTTTAAAAAAATCCCTGCTGATTTTCAGCTAACATTAGGCCACGGCATTTCTGGCAATTTTTTGCGGGGTGTTTTTGCAAAAATAACCAAAGTGGGAACCTATCCTCAAGGACAATCTGAAGCTAGTGAACAAACCACAAGGTGTGAACCTAGTGTTGCGTGTATTAGCATAGAGGAATTTCAGGGGTTGTCAACAAGTTAAGGCTTATTCCATGCATTCAGCTCATTGGGTAAACCAGTGATTCCAAACCAAGGTGCCTCCAGCTGTTGCAAAACTACAACTCCCAGCATGCCCTGACAGCCTTCGGTAGATGAATTCCCACTCCCAGCATGCCCGGACAGACTTCGGTAGATGAATTCTAGGGAGCGTCAACAAGTTAAGGCTTATTCCATGCATTCAGCCCATTGGGTAAACCAGTGATCCCAAACCAGGGTGCCTCCAGCTGTTGCAAAACTACAACTCCCAGCATGTCCGACAGCCTTCAGTAGATGAATTCCCACTCCCAGCATGCCTGGACAGACTTTGGTAGATGAATTCTAGGGAGCGTCAACAAGTTAAGGCTTATTCCATGCATTCAGCCCATTGGGTAATCCAGTGATTCCAAACCAGGGTGCCTGCAGCTGTTGCAAAACTACAACTCCCAGCATGCCCGGACAGCCTTCCGTAGATGAATTCCAGGGGATGTCAACAAGTTAAGGCTTATTCCATGCATTCAGCCCATTGGATAAACTAGTGATTCCCAACCAGGGTGCCTCCAGCTGTTGCAAAACTACAACTCCCAGCATGCCTTGACAGCCTTCGGTAGATGAATTCCCACTCCCAGCATGCCCGGACAGCTTTTGGTAGATGAATTCCAGGGAGCGTCAACAAGTCAAGGCTTCCTCCATGTATTTAGCCCATTGTATAAACTAGTGTTTCCCAACCAGGGTGCCTCCAGCTGTTGCAAAACTACAACTCCCAGCATGCCCGGACAGCTTTCGGTAGATGAATTCCAGGGGATGTCAACAAGTTAAGGCTTATTCCATGCATCCAGCCCATTGGATAAACTAGTGATTCCCAACCAGGGTGCCTCCAGCTGTTGCAAAACTACAACTCCCAGCATGCCTTGACAGCCTTCGGTAGATGAATTCGCACTCCCAGCATGCCCGGACAGCTTTTGGTAGATGAATTCCAGGGAGCGTCAACAAGTCAAGGCTTCCTCCTTGTATTTAGCCCATTGGATAAACTAGTGTTTCCCAACCAGGGTGCCTCCAGCTGTTGCAAAACTACAACTCCCAGCATGCCCGGACAGCCGAAGGCTGTCCGGGCATGCTGGGAGTTGTAGTTTTGCAACAGCTGGAGGCACCCTGGTTGGGAAACACTGGGGTAAACATACCAGTGTCCTACATTTTACTTATTTATTGCATTTTGTTTCCCCTTAAAGTTTTTTTTTGCATCCTTTGAGGCTCATTAAAGCCTATTGCTCCGGCAACGTGGGCGCGCGGCTGTCGCTGCCATTCATAAAGCCCATTTTTGTCGAGTTAGCACCCAGGTGTCACACAGACAAAGCCGTCTCTCCTCCGGTACACGGGATCTGGAGTGCGTCGGGGATATTGATTGCTGTTTTACCACTAATGTAGGACTTCCATCGTATTGTTCTAGAGAATTAAACATGAAGTGTAGCTTTTCTAATAAAGATGACTCCTGCGAAGACTGCTGAGCCGTATCGCTGTCACTTAAAGCCTCCCGTGACAAGTTTGACGCCTTGTATCTCTTTTAATGTATTATTCCATTAGAAAGCCACACGGGGGAAGGAAATCATGTCCTATTCGATGCCGCGCCGAAGCTTGGAGAACCGGTAATGGTGCTCACGCTTACTGCTGACGCTAGAGAAAAAAAGAAGACGCTCCCTGGATATAAAGGTGGTGATCAAGAAGGTTTCTACGGCAGGAGGTAGAGCAGCTATTAGAGGCGAAATGTGGGGGATAATGATAGTATTACCAAAGATTAGTAATATCCATGCCTATAGGGGTTGTCTGTAGCATGTGCCATTAATACATGGTATATTGGGTCCTACACAGGGCTCAATTCCTGCAAAAATGCATGGGAACAGAGTTCCTGCACTTTTTCCATAGCAGTAACGCTGTTCCCATTAGCAGGAGTCCTGCAGGACTAGCCCTTAAAGGAGTACTACAGTGTAAAAAGTTTTTAAATCAACAGGTGCCGAAAAGTTTTACAGATTTGTAAATGTCTTCTATATAAAAATCTTAATCCTTCCAGTACGTAGCTGCTGTATGCTCCAGAGGAAGTTGTGTAGTTCTTTCCAGTCTGACCACAGTGCTCTCTGCTGCCACCTCTGTCAGGAATTGTCCAGAGCAGGAGCAAATCCCCATAGTAAACCTTTCCTGCTTCAGACAGTTCCTGATACGGACAGAGGTGTCAGCAGAGAGCACTGTGGTCAAACTGGAAAGAACTACCCAACTTCTTCTGGAGCATACAGCAGCTGATAAGTATTGGAAGGATAAAGATTTTTACATAGTAGTCATTTACAGATTTGTTTACATTTCTGGCACCAGTTAATTTGAAAACAGTTTTTTTCCCCCCCACCGGAGTACCCCTATAAGTGCAAATCTTGGGTGAGTTTCTAAACTTTTTTCCCAGGACCTGATCCCTGGTCCTACATCCGGGACCCCACCTATCTGGAGAATTTATGATCCATCACACCAGTGTGAACAAGGTGCAACAGCTCACTTACCATGTGCTCCCAGTCAGACTGAGAGGCTGCCAGAAATGAAAGGGCCCTGTGTAGCTACTTGGTACTTATATAGGGTTGGGCTGAGGGGGTGGGACAGAGTGCATACCAAGTGAAATCAACAAAAAAAGGAGGGGATAGAAAACACAATGTAACTTCAAGTAGAGAAAACAGACATGGTCGCACATCCACAATTTGTATTTTGATCTACTTGCTTCTCAGCATAAATCCAAAAACTAACAGGTTGTTTGCATACATTTTGATCAAAAAGTACAAGTCCACTCGCCATGTCAAGGCCCAGGGACTGGTTTGAGTGGCATTGGGGCTGCTCTGCCAGTGGGTCGTGGTGGTCACCGCCCAGTGCTACGCCATTTTATGCTAGGGACGTTGGGGACCCACTCTGAATAGGTGGCCTTGACGTGGCAAGTGGGCTTGTACTTTTTGATCAAAATGTATTCTAACAACCTGTTTTTGGATTTATGCTGAGAAGCAATCAGATCAAAATACAAATTGTGGATGTGCGGCCATGTCTGTTTTCTCTACTTTAATCCATTTACCATTATGTCCCTTTTCCAGAACATGCTTTGCTACAGACGTTTTACCATATTTAGTTGGTTCACCTTTATGGTCTGAGCATTTTTTATTCTGTAGAATTTTTATTATTGTCTTGTGTTCCACCAATCTAATTTTAATATTTCTGCTACAAATAGACCATCAAGCGGAATAAGTGTCCATTCACACTATGGAACCTCCGCTTGGAGATATTCTATAGCAGGCAGCAGCAGAAGAAGCCAGGGCTAGGACTGCTCGGAAATGTGCCGTCTCTATAGACAGCAATGCATTTCAGTAGTGTGAATGGTGCAGCAGAAACCCATTGAAAACTATGGAAGGCTGCTGCACCAGATTTTCGCAGTAGAGTTCAAGAGCAGAACTCTGCTTGTAAAATGTGTAATGTGAATAGGCCCTTAGGGTGTTTTCATATGTTGTGGATTTAATATGGGTTTTTGCTTCATTTTATTTTATTTTTTGCAAAATTGTGTCCAAGCACTACCACTTTCTGAAAATTTAAAGGGGTACTCCGCCCTAGACATCTTATCCCCTATGCAAAGGATAGGGGATAAGATGTCTGATCGCAGAGATCCTGCCGCTGGGGACCCCTGCAATCTCCCTGCTGCAACCTGTGTTCGTTTAGAGCATCGGGTGCAGCCCCGGAGGCTCGTGACGTTATTGCCGCACCCCGCTCCTGATGTTCCGGCCACGCCCCCTCAATGCAAGTCTATGGGAGGGGGCGTGACGGTCATCCGGCATGGAGAGAAGTTCGCTCCGTGCACCGGATGTCTGGAATGCCACAGCAGAGATTGCGGGGGTCCCCAGCGGCGGGATCAGACATCTTATCCCCTATCCTTTAGATAGGGGATAAGATGTGTAGGGGTGGAGTGCCCCTTTAAGTAAAAACTACAATGTGTGAATACACGCTAATCATTGTATTAGGGTGAATTTGGACATTCATCTTACAGACACATGTTTTTTATCCATATTATTGATGCATATCCCAGGTAGACAAAAACAAAAAAGTGTCTCTATTATGCTAATCTCAAACTGGCTAATGAAAAATTGTGCAACTTTTTGCAGAAGGCAGTTGAGATGGACTCTTTCACATTACGTAATCTCCGCCCGCTAGGGATTGCGCCATCTCAATAGGCAGCAATGCATTTCAGAGTGGATTCCACCAAAATAATGAAATGAACAGTCTGGGGACTGGAATTTCTGGAAATTTCCGTAGTGTCAATGGTTCGTCAGAATCCCATTGAAAACAATAGGAGGCTGCTGGACCTGATTTTCCAAGTGTAATTCCAGAACAGAATTCCATCTGGAAAATATGTAGTATGAATGTAAAGTAATTGTAATTGTAAAGAAATTGTGATTCCGGCCTCCGCAGAAAGGTATGACATGTAAATTCTTTCTGCGGAATCTGCTTGAAAAGGCATTGTCGTCTACGGAGACGACGCATTTCCAAGGGGTCCCCGCGCCTGGCGGAACATGCGGAACATTTGCAGAATGTTCTGAAAATTTTCCATTGTGTCAACATGGCCTTACAAACTGCAAGAAAACTAAACACAAAAGGGGGAGATTTATCAAAATCTGTGCATAGAAAAGGTTGCCCAGTTGCCCATAGCAACCAATCAGATCGCTTCTTTCATTTTTCAGAGGCCTTTTCAAAAGTGAAAGAAGCGATCTGATTGGTTGCTATGGGCAACTGGCCAACTTTTCCTCTGCATATGTTTTGATAAATCTCCCACAAAGTACCGTATTTTTCGTCCTATAGGACGCACCGGCGTATAAGACGCACCCAATTTTTAGGGGCAAAATCTAAAAAAATAAAGATTTTGAACCCAATAGTGGTCTTCAACCTGCGGACCTCCAGATGTTGCAAAACTACAACTCCCAGCATGCTGGGAGTTGTAGTTTTGCAACATCTGGAGGTCCGCAGATTGAAGACCACTGCATAGGAGGTAATACTCACGTGTCCCCACCGCTCCGGACCCGTCACCGCTGCCCTGGATGTCGCTCCATCGCTGTCGCCGTGTCCCCGTCGCTCTGGAACGTCTCTGCTGCCGGCCGGGTATGTTCGCTCTCCGTCGCCGCCATCACGTCATTACGCACGCCGACGCACGTACGCGACAACGTGATGACGAGGAAGGAGAGCGCCGGCCATACAGGGGATCCCTGAACGGAGAAGACACTGAGGAGGCAGGTAAGGTCCCTCCCCGTGTCCTGTAAGCACTAAACCGGCTATTCAGTCAGGCTGTTGAGGACCGCCGCGGTGAAATCGTGGCGGTCCCGAACAGCCCGACGAACAGCTGGGTTAGTGTCACTTTCCCTTCAGACGCGGCGGTAAGCTTTGATCGCCGCGTCTGAAGGGTTAATACAGGGCATCACCGCGATCGGTGATGTCCTGTATTAGCCGAGGGTCCCGGCCGTTGATGGCCGCAGGGACCGCCGCGATAGGGTGTATTCACCGTATAAGACGCACCGACTTTTCCCCCCAGTTTTGGGGAAGAAAAAGTGCGTCTTATATGGCGAAAAATACAGTATATTAGGAAATTGCCTTACTTTTCTTGAAGATACTTTATTTACCTACAGCTAGAAAATCTATTAAAAGCGGTCTAAATACTGGTGAAAAATGGCGCAATACGTCAATTTGGCACGCATTTAATACACTCCGCACTTTGGAAAACAACGCAAGTTCATTCCTTGTGCTTTGAGGATCTTGTCTCTAAATTGTTTTTTCATTAGTGGCCCCAGGGTGACCGTGTTATTAGGACCTGAAGTGCGCAAATGTTAACTATTATGAATTCTGTATGAAAAACAATGCATTCTTATTCTATTATAGACTGTGATTTATGGTATAGAGGGGACGGCTATAGGAGGACAGGCTGCCGATGCCGCATGTTGCCTGGAGACTGCACTTCAATAACTTCTACTCCTCACACAGATAAATGACAATTATCGCCGCGCCCGCCGCAACGCCGGGGAAATTGTTACGCACTTTGTGGTTGACAAGCAAATATTCAATTAGTCATCATGACATGATTCACCCAAAAAAAAAAAAAACGTAAAAACTGATAGGAATGCAATAACATTATCGCTACGGCGACACAAAAATCGGAAAGCGCATATGTAAATTTCCTAAAGGGCAATCAGCAAAAGATTAGGAAAATACTTTGAATCAAGTTTATGATGAATTCCTGGCAGTAAAAAAAAAATAAAATAAACGCCTCTGCCTTTCAGCTGAAGGAGCGTGCGCTCTGTGTAATGTGCGCGTATTATTTTATGATAATTGTTATTGACGATAAAATACATTATTACAACAAGGAGCTGCAATCACCGGGAGGGAAGCGTTCACACAATACCGCAAGAAAGACGAATCTGCTCCGAATAAGCCCTGCCCCCCTCAGCCAGCAAAAAAACTATAAATAGTGTAAGCTTAGTGTAAAACAAAAAAGCTTTCTGATATACTTGTTTGTTTAATGCCTTGCTGTGTTTCCCAACAAGGGTGCCTCCAGCTGTTGCAAAACTACAACTCGGACAGCCTTCGGCGATGAGCGATCAACCCTTTTAAATGGCGCCATTGCTATTGATCATGGCATTTAAAGACATAATGGCAGCTGCCTATGGTTTGGGGGTCTGATTGGCACCCCTGCAGCACAGTCATGGGGTGCCGATCAGTTAATATGAAGGCTTCCATGCCGTTCCTTTCTTGCCGGTCATATCGGCTCCACTATTACAGTCTGTTTCAGGCAGACTGTACTAGCAGAGCACAGATTTAAAGGGGTTATCCAGGAAAAAACTTTTTTTTTTTATATATCAACTGGCTCCAGAAAGTTAAAGAGATTTGTAAATTACTTCTATTAAAAAATCTTAATCCTTTCAGTACTTATGAGCTTCTGGAGTTAAGGTTGTTCTTTTCTGTCTAAGTGCTCTCTGATGACACGTGTCTCAGGAACCGCCCGGTTTAGAAGAGGTTTGCTATGGGGATTTGCTTCTAAACTAGGTGGTTCCCGAGACACGTGTCATCAGAGAGCACTTAGACAGAAAAGAACAACCTTAACTTCAGAAGCTCATAAGTACTGAAAGGATTAAGATTTTTTTTTAATAGAAGTAATTTACAAATCTGTTTAACTTTTCTGGAGCCAGTTGATATATAAAAAAAAGTTTTTTCCTGGATAACCCCTTTTAAGTGATCAATGCTATGCAACCGCATAGCATAACATTGTATAGCAAAATAGGAAAAAGTTAGAATAGAAAGATTTCACGCATACTTTCTTTTTCATTATTTTAATTTTTTTAAGTAGTAAAATAAAATAAAAAAACTATATACATTGGCTATCGTTATAGTTAAACTGACCTATAGAATGTAGATAACATCCTTTTTACCATAAACTTTAATGCCTTCGGGTGTCCGGGCATGCTGGGAGTTGTGGTTTTACAACAACTGGAGGCACCTTGGTTGGGAAACACCGCTCTAGACTCCAGTTTTGAGCTCCTAGAGCAGTGGTCTTCAACCTGCGGACCTCCAGATGTTGCAAAACTACAACTCCCAGCATGCCCGGACAGCCGTTGGCTGTCCGGGCATGCTGGGAGTTGTAGTTTTGCAACATTTGGAGGTCCGCAGGTTGAAGACCACTGTCCTAGAGCAATGATCCCCAACCTTTGGCTCCCCAACTGTTAGAAGACCACAACTCCCTGCAGGGGACAGGTTAGGGATCACTGTCCTAAAACAATAGCAGGCTGCACTGTCACGTCTTCATCTCTCCCTATTTGTCCATATAGTAGAAAAGTTGCGTGAAGAAGCCGTATAAATCTTTCCAAAAGGCCTAAAAAAATTCTTAATCCATGCAGGAAGGCGACAGGCAATCACAATGTTATAGTCTGAAGGCACCGAGTATAAAAGGTTCAAACAGCGGCGGCTGATTTTTCTCAATTCGAGAGTTTAAAGCCAAGATTGACTTAACATGCAAAGTGGATCCCTGGATCATCATCGTTCGCCGCAGAAAAGTTCTCATTAAATTTTCACAGTGATGGAAGTGCCGTGTTAATCTGCAGGAATGTTTTATTCAGATGTGTTTAATGAATGCAGCTGAGACCCAGCAGATACATAGCACACGTCCTGGGGGGGGACGCCTTACCTTCTCTACATCTTCATGCCTGTCCCTGTCTTAATGATCGTGCCCTCCACAGTCTGACCCCCCTATAATGGATTCCTGCCGCTAATGGCCACTTCACAGTCCAGTATGGAGAAGGCTAAGAATAGTCTGGGATGACCCCCTGTAGGACACCAGCGATGATCGTGTGTTGGATGGAACTAAATGATCATCTTTTCTATTTTTGTTATTACTTAAAGGGGTACTCCACCCCATCTTATATCCTTTGGATAGGGCATAAGATGTCTGCTCGCGGGAAGTTCGGTTGTTAGGACCCCCACGATTTCCGGCTTTGCTAGGCTTAGGGTGACCCTGGTCGTCACGCCCCCTTCATTAAAGGGGTACTCCCATGGAAAACTTTTTTTTTTAAATCAACTAGTGCCAGAAAGTTAAACAGATTTGTAGATTACTTCCATTGAAAAATCTTAATCCTTCCAGTACTTATTAGCTGCTGAATACTACAGAGGAAATGGTTTACTTTTTTGGAACACAGAGCTCTCTGCTGGCATCATGATCACAGTGCTCTCTGCTGACACCTCTGTCCATTTTAAGAACTGTCCAGAGTAGGAGAAAATCCCCATATGCTTCTCTGGACAGTTCCTAAAATGGACAGAGATGTCAGCAGAGAGCACTGTGGTCATGATGTCCGCAGAGAGCTCTGTGTTCCAAAAAGAAAACCATTTCCTCTGTAGTATTCAGCAGCTAATAAGTACTGGAAAGATTAAGACTTTTTAATGGAAGTAATTTACAAATCTCTTTAACTTTCTGGCAGCAGTTGATTAAAAGCAAAAATAAAAAGTTTTCCACGGGAGTACCCCTTTAATGTCTATAGGGGATATATGGAGGAGGTGTGACGGCTGCGGTCGTTCGTAATCCGGCACAGGGTGGAGTTCTTTCCGTGCATGGGGACTACTGGGGTGCCGGGCTGGAGGGCACAGGACGTCCCAGCGGCTGGACCCCTCGCAATCAGACAATATAAATTTGAAAGGGGCAGAATGGTCACAGATGGATCTCATAGAAAGGTTAAGTCAATACCTTCTGTAATTTCTGATTGTACAAGAGGTTCAGCCTCTTCTTCGCATGCTTTCCCATGCACCATTTTGATGCAGTTTTTATAGCCAAAGCGCGGGAGGGAAGATTTTTCAAAACCTGTGCAGAGGAATAGTGGTGCAGTTGCCAATAGTAACCAATCAGATCACTTCTTTTATTTTTTAAGAGTCCTGTGAAAAATGAAAGAAGCAATCTGATTGGTTGCTATGGGCAACTGCACCACTCTTCCTCTGCACAGGTTATGACAAATAGTAGTGCACAGTTGTTTTGGCTGCATGAAAAAAGCTGAAACTAAACTGTAAAATATCTAGAAAACTGATTGGGGAGAGGGAACAGATGAGGAACATTGGGAATTACAGAAGTCCAGATTAATGTCAGAAGGATAATCTCATGGGTGGACGAGCAGGCGGGATATTATAAGAGCAGGAATTAGGAGGTTGTGGGAATCTCTCTAGGGGAAGATTATTACTGTGTCCGATGGAGCAGTCATTGTCATTCCAGAATTCCTACATGATCTCCATATGGAAGGGAAAAGTCTTCCTTATGTTTAGTTAAAGGGGTACTCTGGCCCTAAGACATCTTATCCCCTATCCTATCCGCCGCTGGGGACCCCCACAATCTGGCATGCAGCACCCACCTGTGAGCACTGCAGGAAGCACTGGAGGCTCCAAGTCTTATGCCTCCCGACCACGGGGACAGAGTATCATGACATCACAACTCTGCCCCCGTGTGATGTCACGCCCCGCCCCCTCAGTGCAAGTCTATGGGTGGGGGTGTGACGGAGTAATGGGACATTTGGCTTCTCAGCTGTTCCATGGCCAGGTGTGTGTTATTCCCTCATTATCTCAATTACAATGAGCAGATAAAGGGTCCAGCATTCATTTCAGGTGTGCTATTTGCATTTGGAATATGTTGCTGTCAACTCTCAAGATGAGATCCAAAGAGCTGTCACTATCAGTGAAGCCATCATTAGGCTGAAAAAACTAAACAAACCCATCAGAGAGATAGCCAAAACATTAGGCGTGGCCAAAACAACAGTTTGGAGCATTCTTAAAAAGAAGGAACACACCAGTGAGCTCAGCAACACCAAAAGACCCGGAAGACCAAGAAAAACAACTGTGGTGGATGAGCGAAGAAGTCTTTCCCTGGTGAAGAAAACCCCTTCACAACAGTTGGCCAGAGGGAATACAGAGGGTTCACCACAAGATGGAAACCATTGGGGAGCCTCAAAAACAGGAAGGACAGATTAGAGTTTACCAAACGACATCTAAAAAATCCTTCACAGTTCTGGAACAACTTTCTATGGACAGATGAGACCAAGATCAACTTGTACCAGAGGGAAGAGAAGAGTCTGGAGAAGAACATGATCCTAAGCGTACACCTCATCAGTGAACATGGTGGTGGTGGTGTCATGGCATAGTGGGCATGTATGGGGCCAATGGAACTGCTTCTCTTGGATTTATTGATCATGTGACTGCTGACAAAAGCAGCAGGATGAATTCTGAAGTGTTCTGGGCCAATATTATCTGCTCATATTCAGCAAAATGCTTCAGAACTCATCGGACGTCGCTTCACAGTGCAGATGGACAATGACCCAAAGCAAACTGGAAAAGAACCAAAGAGTTTATTAAGGGAAATAAGTGGAATGTTATGCAATGTCCACGTCAATCACCTGACCTGAATCCCATTTAGCATTTCACTTGCTGAAGACAAAACTGAAGGGAGGAACAAGGAGGAACTGAAGCCAGTGGCAGTAGAGGCGGCAGAGCATCACCAGGGATGAAACCAGCAATGTCCGCTGATGTCTATGCGTTCCAGACTTCAGGCTGTAATTGACTGCAAAGGATTTTACACCAAGTATTAAAAATTGAAAGTTTGATTTATGATTATTATTCTGTCCCATTACTTTTGGTCCCTTAACAAGTGGGAGGCACATATGCAAACTGTTGTAATTCCTACACCGTTCACCTGATTTGGATGTAAATACCCTCAAATTAAAGCTGACAGTCTGCAGTTAAAGCAAATCGTGTTCATTTTATTTCAAATCCATTGTGGTGGTGTATAGAGCCAAAAATGTTAGAATTGTATTGATGTCCCAATATTCATGGAACTGACTGTAGGACGAATATTCTTCAAAATATTTACGGAATATCGCGAATTTGAATATGCCTATGCCGCTCATCACTAATAATAATGTAGACCTTTTTGTTAGTACATGCACGGGATAGGCTTCATTCTGGCTTACCAATGCTCGATGATGTGGGTTCTGTAATGCAGCCTACATTTCCCATGAATCCTCTGGCTGAGGATCAGGTAGTTGATAACTCCACCTGGTCATCTCATCAGGCTGCTAGTGAACTCAATAGACTTAGAGTTCGGTGTTGGTTCACACTGTGCAGTTTTCGTGCATTTTCTTATCCAAAGTGATTTATTTGTGGCCCAGCAATCAGCTCATTGCATTGTTTTATCAGGTTAAATGATCCAGTTATCCTTTGTTCCCTCCTCATTCTCACAGTTTAGAAGACATATTCTAGCAGACGTGCCAAGAATGCAACAAGTCCGCTAGAATACCCAACTCTGACATTGCATTCAAGAGAAAAATTTAGGAGCCAATGGAGTCCTGTTAAGGTCACACAAGGAAGAAACAAGAACCAACTTGAGAAACTAGGACAAACTAAACTAGAACAAGGCATAGGAACAAAATGACCACTGAAAACAAACACACGGGGGGAGATTCATCAAAACCTGTCGAGAGGAGAAGTTGACCAATTGCCCATAGCAACCAATCAGATCGCTTCTTCAATTTTTCAGAGGCCTTTTAAAAAAATGAAAGAAGCGATCTGATTGGTTGCTGTGGGCAACTCAGCATCTTCCCCTCTACACATGTTTTGATACATCTCCCCCACAGAGTGTACGCTATAATCCGCACCACATTGCCAAAGCCACGGATGTTTACAGAGAAGCTGCCCAACCAGAAACTCTAAATTTAACTCTATATTGACCATCACGATCAGCTGATCCAGAATAGTAGATCAGCTTAGGATACAGTTGCATAGCAAATGCTCTAAACAGACAAAGATAGAATAGCAGGATGATTCCTCTTATTCTTATACTCATACTGATGTGGAGGCGATAATGACTTGCGCATATATTACGACATCGTAAAAGCTCTGTATTATAATGATCCTTGCTATAAATAGATGTATAAGAGGCCATGCTGTATCTCTGAATGCCTCCCATCTAGAGATGAGAGAAGTTACAGTGATTCGTCACGAACTTCTCGGCTCGGCAGTTGATGACTTTTCCTGCATAAATTAGTTCAGCTTTCAGGTGCTCCGGCGGCTGGAAAAGGTGGATACAGTCCTAGGAGAGAGTCTCCAGCCCACCGGAGCACCTGAAAGCTGAACTCATTTATGCAGGATAAAGTCAGCAACCGCCGAGCCGCAAGGTTCGTGACGAATCGAATTGCTGTAATTTTGCTCATCTCTACTCCTATCCTCTCAGTTTCCATATTTGTGTCATGTGCTATCAGGCTGTATAACAAAGAGTAGAAGGAACCATCGCACGAAAGTATGAAGCTATAGAGACTATATATTTTTATGTTGTATATATATATGTGTGTATATCTATCTATCTATCTATCTATCTATCTATCTATATATATATATATATATATACATACATACAGTGATCCCTCAACTTACAATGGCCTCAACATACAACAGTTTCAACATACAATGGTCTTTTCTAGACCATTGTAAGTTGAAACCAGACTCAACATACAATGTACAGACAGTCCAGATCTGTGAAACGTGTTAATGTCCGGAAGAACTGACCAATTAGAATGGGCCTTTCACTGGTAAAACCCCTGTATTACTGAAGCGTATGCACTGACTGGTGTCTGGTAGCGCCCCCTACAGTACAGGGAGGTATTACATGTTCTGTACTACTCTTTACCTGTATTACTGAAGCGTATGCACTGACTGGTGTCTGGTAGCGCCCCCTACAGTACAGGGAGGTATTACATGTTCTGTACTACTCTTTACCTGTATTACTGAAGCGTATGCACTGACTGGTGTCTGGTAGCACCCCCTACAGTACAGGGAGGTATTACATGTTCTGTACTCTTTACCTGTATTACTGAAGTGCATGCACTGACTGGTGTCTGGTAGCGCCCCCTACAGTACAGGGAGGTATTACATGTTCTGTACTCTTTACCTGTATTACTGAAGTGCATGCACTGACTGATGTCTGGTAGCGCCCCCTACAGTACAGGGAGGTATTACATGTTCTGTACTCTTTACCTGTACCAGGGTTACCTGCTCCTCTGGACACCAGGTGAGGGCGGCTCCATTACTTTTTTAGGACACTGTGTACTGTACAGGACCCTGAAGAAACTCCTGTTCTCTATATAGACCAGTGTTTCCCAAGCGGGGTGCCCCCAGCTGTTGCAGAACTACAACTCCCAGCATGCCCGGACAGCCAAAGGCTGTCCGGGCATGCTGGGAGTTGTAGTTTTGCAACAGCTGGAGACTCCATGCTTGGGAAACACTGACATAGACAGTGATTACAGCTCCCAGCAGATCTTTCTTACTTTTATATGTAAGGATTTGCTTTATCTCTATTAGTTATCTACTTATTTTTCTTTAATCCTCACTTTTTCCTATTTTTGGATGACATTTTGGGGCTTCAGAACCAATTACCAGGTTTCAATAGAGTTCTGGTCTCAACATACAATGGTTTCAACATACAATGGTCGTCCCGGAACCGATTAATATTGTAACTTGAGGGACCACTGTATATACACACACACTGGTGAAACTCAAAAAATGTGAATATCGTGCAAAGTTAATTTATTTCAGTAATTAAAAGGTGAAACTAATATATGAGAGGATTTAACTAGAGAAAAAAAACAGACATGGTCGCACATCCACAACATGCACAATGATCTAAGGCTTCCGGCGTGCTGTGCGGCGTCCATTGTTACCCCGCCTCTGTGGGGAGGCGCAGTCCAGGGACTGGTTCGGGCAGCATTGGGGCTGCTTTGCTAGTAAATCGTTCCCCCTGTGGGCACTGGTGTTGCGGCGGTGGTGGTCGCCGCCCAGTGCTACGCCATTTTATGCCAGGGATTAGAGATGAGGAGCTTACAGTAAATTCGATTCGTCATGAACTTCTCGGCTCGGCGGTTGCTGACTTTTCCTGCATAAATTAGTTCAGCTTTCCGGTGCTCCGGTGGGCTGGAAAAGGTGGATACAGTCCTAGGAGACTCTTTCCTAGGACTGTATCCACCTTTTCCAGCCCACCGGAGCACCTGAAGGCTGAACTAATTTATGCAGGATAAGTCATCAACTGCCGAGCTGAGAAGTTCGCGACGAATCGAATTTACTGTAAGTTCGCTCATCTCTACCAGGGATGTTAGGGACCCGCTACTTACAGGTGGCCCTGACGTGGCTAGTGGGCTTGATCTTCATGATCATAAAGTACACTAACGATCATAAAGTACACTAACGATCATAAAGTGCACTAACGATCATAAAGTACACTAACGACCTGAAGCATTAGATCATTGTGCATGTTGTGGATGTGCGACCATGTCTGTTTTTTTTTATTATCTCTAATTGAATTCATAATACATGAGAGACTCATTACATGCAAAGCAAGATAGTATAAGCCGTGATTCGTCATAATTTTGATGATTAAGGCTTACAGCTCATGAAAACCCCAAAGCCCCCCAATTTTGGAGCACTTCATGCTGCCTTTCCTTTAAGTTGCATTAATGAAATACAATGGACTTTTGCACAATATTCACATTTTTCGGGTTTCATCTGTGTGTGTATACAGTATATATATATATATATATATATATATATATATATATATATATAATATTAATTTTATATATACAGTGGTCCCTCAAGTTACAATATTAATTGGTTCTGGGACGACCATTGTATGTTGAAACCATCGTATGTTGAGACCATAACTCTATGGAAACCTGATAATTGGTTCTGAAGCCACCAAAATGTCATCCAAAAATAGGAAAAAGTGAGGATTAAAGAAAAACAAGTAAATAACTAATATAGATAAAGCAAATCCTTCCATATAAAAGTAATAAAGATCTGCTGGGAGCTGTAATCACTGTCTATGTCAGTGTTTCCCAAGCAGGGAGCCTCCAGCTGTTGCAGAACTACAATTCCCAGCATGCCCAGACAGCCAAAGGCTGTCCGGGCATGCTGAGAGTTGTAGTTTTGCAACAGCTGGGGGCACCCTGCTTGGGAAACACTGGTCTATGTAGAGGACAGGAGCTTCTTTAGAGTTCTATACAGTACACGCAATGTCGTTAGAAAGTAACATGGAGTCGCCCTCACCTGGTGTCCAAAGGAGCAGGTAACCCTGGTACAGGTAAAGAGTACAGAACACGTAATACCTCCCTGTACCGTAGGGGGCGCTACCAGACACCAGTCAGTGCATACGCTTCAGTAATACAGGTGTTTTACCAGTAAATTGCCCATTCTGATTGGTCAGTTCTTCCGGCCATTGACAAGTCTCACAGACATGGACTGTCTGTAGTATTGTATGTTGAGTCTGGTTTCAAGTTACAATGGTCCAGAAAAGACCATTGTATGTTGAAACTATTGTATGTTGAGGCCATTGTAAGTTGAGGGATCACTGTATATATATATATATATATATATATATATATATATATATATATAGTATGTATATATATAAATATATATTTATTTTATTATATATATATATATGTATATACACCATTTTATGCCGGGGATGTTAGGGACCCGCTACTTACAGGTGGCTGTGACGTGGCTAGTGGGCTTGCACTTCATGATCATAAAGTACACTAACGATCATTAAGTACACTAACGATCATAAAGTACCCTCTCCTCTTCTAAACCATAATACTTTTTCGAATGTTTTACTTTAACATTATTGAGATGTCTTTATAGTGAAGAATGGTAAAGCCCTTTAAGTGTCACCTGACGTTTGACTCAATGTTGTTGCTTCTCCGTTCTCATTATACAGACTAGTGAAGTGCTGCCTTCCAATTACTTTCCTCTTTACCTGCTGAGTTGCACAGGGAATTGATAGGTCAGCAGTCAGGAGGAGTAATGAAACTGATGGATGGTGCTGACAGGCATCGACAATGGATTGGACTGGGGCTGTAGGGGTGATGGAACCGCCAGTCAGAGGATATGGCATTAAAGATTGCAAGAACTAAGCGGAATTCGGAATACTGCACCGAAGGCTGCATATAGTACGCATTACACGTCAGAATATTACAGGTTAATTTGGGTTTGGAAATGAAGAAGTTAAATATATTTATGCCCAGCACTTTGCCAGTCCCATAGTAAGTGAACGGAGCAGCAGTATACACTAGGGTCCCCATTCTAGTGATCAATGTGGGTCCCAGTAGTTGAACCCCCCACTAATCAGATTTGTATCACCTATTCTGTAGATTGGTGATACATTGTAATTTTGAGAACAGTGTTTTCCAAACAGGCTGTCTCCAGCTGTGGCAAAACTACAACTCCCAGCATGCCCTGAACCTGAAATGCCATGGCAGTTATTTATTCAACCAATCCTCCAACTCCCGAAATGTTGCACCATATACTATACCAGTGGTTCCCAACCAGAGTGCCTCCAGCTGTTGCAAAACTACAACTCCCAGCATGCCCGGACAGCCATAAGCTATACCAGTGGTTCCCAACCAGAGTGCCTCAAGCTGTTGCAAAACTACAACTCCCAGCGTGCCCGGACACCCATAAGCTATACCAGTGGTTCCCAACCAGAGTGCCTCCAGCTGTTGCAAAACTACAACTCCCAGCATGCCCGGACAGCCATAAGCTATACCAGTGGTTCCCAACCAGAGTGCCTCCAGCTGTTGCAAAACTACAAATCCCAGCATGCACGGACAGCCATTGGCTGTCCGGACATGCTGGGAGTTGTAGTTTTGCCACAGCTGGAGACACACTGTTTGGAAAACACTGTTCTCAAAATTACAGGACAGTTTCACTATATTTATTTATTTTTTTAAATGATTCTACTGAATCACAATTCAAAGTCATTGGCCCTCATTTACTACTGCAAACCCGAAATGTTTTGTCGGGTTGTGCGCCAGATTCTGGTGCATTGCGCCAGGAATTCTGTCTGCGCCAGAATTTGCGCCAGAATTGAAAAAAAAAAAACCCGACTAACTCTCTATTTTGCGAAGAAAACCCGAAAAGGGGCGTGGTCACCGTGCAAAGGGGGGCGTGGTCACCGAAAAAGGGGCGTGTTCCCGACATTTTCCAAAATCCAAACATATTTACTATGGTTTCTACAGAAAATGTGGTGGATTTGAGCTGAGGAAAACCCGACAGATCAGAACATGTGTAAAAAAAAGCAAAATGTAGGGAAAAGTGGAAAATGTAGGGAAACCTTAGTAAATACCGTGGAAAATAAATTGTAGGGAATTAAAACCCACAAAGAAACCTACACAACACTCTTAGTAAATCAGGGCCAATGTCTGATTTTTATAATTTTTTTGTAAGTTTTTTATTCACTATTACTTCTCAGTTTTTCAGTTTCATTTTAGTTTTCGTTATTTAAGGAGCATTGTGGGTTTTTTGTCTTTAACGGAAGAGGTTAAAGGGGTATTCCAGGCAAAAACTTTTTTTTATATATATCAACTGGCTCCGGAAAGTTAAACAGATTTGTAAATTACTTCTATTAAAAAATCTTAATCCTTCCAATAGTTATTAGCTTCTGAAGTTTTCTGTCTAACTGCTCAATGATGATGTCACGTCCCGGCAGCTGTGCATGATGGGAGAATATCCCCATAGGAACTGCACAGCTCCCGGGAGATGAGTCATCAGAAAGCAGTTAGACAGAAAACAGCAACTCAACTTCAGAAGCTAATAACTATTGGAAGGATTAAGATTTTTTAATAAAAGTAATTCACAAATCTGTTTAACTTTCCGGAGCCAGTTGATATATAAAAAAAAGTTTTTGCCTGGAATACCCCTTTAACAACAATTTTGTCTGCATTTTTACTTATGTTTTTTTTTTTCTACTGAGAATACTGAAATTTACCAAAGATATTGCAGAATTGTTGCAGTTAGGCTAGGCTCAGACTACGGAATCTTCGGGCAGAAAATTTACGCCCGAAGATTCCGAGTGCGGCCAGCGCTGACTGAATCAGTCGGCGCTAGGACCGCGCGGACACTGCAGTCTCCAGTAGACTGCAAAGTGTTCCGCGAGTATTTCCGCCTGAAGAATGAGCAACGCCATTCTTCAGGCAGAAATTTTAAAGCGGATTTTCCGTTCACAAATTCCGCTTCACAAATTCCGAAGTGTGAATTTGTGAACGGAAACCCATTCACTAAACAGTGCATTTTAGTAAGCGGAATTTCTGCCTGCAATTTCAAAGCGGAATTGCAGGCGGAAAATCCGTAGTGTGGACCCGGCCTAAAAGTACCTCTTTTGTCAATATACAGGCGCTCCGTCATATTTCTGTGTCCAAAAGGGGTACTCCGGTGGAAATTATTATTATTATTTTTTTTAAATCAACTGGTGCCAGAAAGTTAAACAGATTTGTAAATTCCTCCTTTCAGTACTTTTTAGCAGCTGTATGCTACAGAGGAAATTCTTTTCTTTTTGAATTTTTTGTTGTTGTCTTGTCCACAGTGCTCTCTGCTGACACCTGATGCCCCTATCAGTAACTGTCCAGAGCAGGAGAAAATCCCCATGGCAAACCTATGTTGCTCTGGACAGTTCCTGACAGGGATAGAGGTGACAGCAGAGAGCACTGTGGACAAGACAAAAAAGAAATTCAAAATGAAAAGAATTTCCTCAGTAGCATACAGCTGCTAAAAAGTACTGGAAGGGTGAAGATTTTTTTTAATAGAAGTCATTTACAAATCTGTTTAACTTTCTGGCACCAGTTGAATAAATCACCGGAGTACCCCTTAAGGGCAGACTTTCCCAGCCAAGGTGTTGCAAAACTACAACTCCCAGCATGCAGCTGGCTCCTGGTGCCTGAGCTAATAGAAAACCAGTATTATAAATTGCACATAGTAGACAGGGTGCACTGTTATAGATTTATGCCTCTGTGTATGCGTCTCCATGGTTACAGACTACAAACAAGCCCTGGTGTAGTCTGACCCTGTAATCATGTGAAACACCTTCAGTGCTGCTCCATTTTGCCATCCTACACACAGTGGAAAAGAGAACAAAGGGAAGAGAGAGTATTTCATGAACACGGACTACATGCAAGGACATTAGATCTTAAAGGGGTACTCTGGTGGAAAACAACTTTTTTCAAATCAAGTTATACAGACTTGTAAATTACTTCTATTTAAAAATCTTAATCCTTCCAGTACTTATCAGCTGCTGTATGCTCTGGAAGAAGTTCTCTTCTTTTTGAATTTATTTTCTGTCTGACCACAGTGCTCTCTGCTGACACCTCTGTCCATGTCAGGAACTGTCCAAAGCAGAAGAAAATCCCTATAGCAAACCTTTCCTGCTCTGGACAGTTCCTGACATGGACAGAGGTGTCAGCAGAGAGCACTGTGGTCAAACTGAAAAGAACTCCAGAAAGAAATACAACATCATCTATAGTATACAACAGCTGATAAGTACTGAAAGGATTAAGATTTTTAAATAGAAGTAATTTACAAATCTGTATTACTTTCTAGCCCCAGTTGATTTTGAAAAAAAACAAAATAAAGTAAAAATAGTTTTCTACCAGAATACCCCTTTAAAGTGGTACTCCAATTCTTAATCCTTCCAGTACTTGTCAGCTGCTGTATGCTCAAGAGGAAGTTGTGTTAGTTCTTTCCGGTATGATCACAGTGCTCTCTGCTGTCTTTAAATGCTTCCATTCACTGACAGCAACTGTAAACCAAGAAATCTGAAAATGATAATTCAAAATATATTAGAAAGATGCAAAACATTTAGTTATATAATGGTTAAAGTGGTTAGAATTGTCTTATAAAGCAGTGTTTTTCCAAACAGTGTGTCTCCAGCTGTTGCAAAACTACATCTCCCAGCATGCACGGGAGTTGTATTTTTGCAACAGCTGGAGGCTTCCTGGATGGGAAACCCTGCACTAGGAATATGCATAGTCTTCTCCCAGGATCCTTTTTCTGTAGCTGTATTACTGGTAAAAGTTCTGTCCCCGGAGACTTGAGGGGTCACTGCGGGACTTTAGGGTAATTTAGCTGTCGTCCGCAGGTCCTACCATGATACTTGTTACATTTTTAGAATCTGACTTGTTTAGGAGATGAAATCCTTGCTGGGAGGATTCCAACTCTGGTCATTAGAAGACACTTATGTCATTGCAGCCGGAGTTCCGTAATTGTTTTATGGGCGCACTAAGTCATCTCTAATCGCCCCATAATGTCATCAGGCCGCACTTTCTCCTTCCCTCCGTCCTGTGTAATGTTTGGGGAGCGCGGCGCTGAAGCCTATTTACTACACGGGAGCCGTTGAAGTGTAGCTGCGCAGACACTATATAAATATCATATATAATTATTATTAATTCTATCATTAGGATACGGAGCGGGGATTCCCTTATAAGCGGAACCTAATTAGATGCCATAATGTTACAGCTTGGCCATTAGCATGTTTAGCGGTAAATCATCCCTAGAATGGCCGCAGATCATTACAATCACTCACAACGTCACTTTCTTGCTTAAAGGGGGATTTCATTTTTTATTTGACTAAGCTACAGGGGCTGTAAAGTTAGTGTAGTTCATAATATAATGTCTGTTCCTGTGTTTCATGGCTGGTCTCGCAATTCTTCTTTGATCTTGGCCCCACTGTTTATTTTTAGCATCATACCAAATGATTGTTGTCTCAGGATATTCCCAGGTTGCAGTGCGGCCCGAGACATTACATCACTAGTCAGGTGTTGAAAGGGAGCGTGTCTGTGCTTCAATGGGTGAAGCGACCGCTGGGTGGTAGGGAGATCATTCTGCTTGGGGCTGCAGGGAGTTGTAGTTTCAAGCACAGCATGCATAGTAGGGAGCCTAGCTGTGCTGCAATGGGTGGGTTGGCTGATGTGTAGGAGGGAGATAAGTCTCCTCCCACCTAGAAACAAAGGATCCTGGGGATTGTAAGTTAGAGGAAGGGACCACAAACAGGAAATAGCCAGCTCACACATACAAGCCAACAGTGTTATTGGGGACACAGGACAAGGCCATTTACCACCAACACAAGCACTGATCCTTGCTAAGCATGTTAATTACTGTCTGGCAGGTAAGTACTAGAGTCACTTTATGTTGGATAGCCCCTTTAAATCAACAATTTTCTGCAGATTTTAAACAAGATGCGAGAGGTGGTATTATATGAGTGACGCCGTGCTGTTCGATACTATACAATATATTATTGATATCTATCACATACATTTTCACATGGCTTCCCCCATGTAGACCTCCAGACATCCTGGACAGATGACAAAAAAATCCAGACTCTCCTTCAGGCACATAAGGCTCCATTCACAACATGATTTTGAACATCTAGCAAAGTTAAAATTTTTCTAATTGCTTGGTATATTTTGGTATATATGAAAATTGTATGCACTATACTTGCTACCTATTGTTGTGTATTGTTACCTCTTTTTACCTATTGCTACCTATTATTGTACTTGCAACCTATTATTACCTATTTCTACCTATTATTTTACTTGCTACCTATTGTTTCCTATTTCTACCTATTGTTATATTTGCTACCTATTATTACCTATTTCTACCTATTATTTTACTTGCCACCTATTGTTTCCTATTTCTACCTATTGTTATATTTGCTACCTATTATTACCTATTGCACTGCAAAATTTCCTGCATCTCTTGCTTTCTCAATAAAAGTTTTGAATGAGAAAATTGTGTACAAAAGTGTACACCAGTGGTCTTCAACCTGTGGACCTCCAGATGTTGCAAAACTACAACTCCCAGCATGCCCGGACAGCCGTTGGCTGTCCGGGCATGCTGGGAGTTGTAGTTTTGCAACATCTGGAGGTCCACAGGTTGGAGACCACTGGTCTACACATTCATCCTATCCATCTTTTGTTCTATTTTTTAAACTTAACACAAACAAACCAGATCAGTGTTTTCAATCATTTATTTATTTTTAGAGATGCATTAATTAAATGGACACAATTTTGATGTCATCCAACATTGTACAGTACCAGCGATCTCCAAACTGTGGACCTCCAGCTGTTGCAACAGCATGCCCGGACATGCGAGGAGGAAGTTCGGAGTCTGCTGCGGTGAAGGAGAGCAGAGCATGCGGCCCGGCCGAGGCAAACAGTGGGATGTGATACACGCCCGAAGCTGCCAAGCGCCGGTGTTACATAAAGCAATTTGAGCAAAGCATTGTGCAGTGAGCTGACCTCAGTGACCTGCATTGCTGTGTTTTGCTGCTGCACTACAAATCACAGCAGTGTGACTGTAGAACAAGCCCATAGAAAGGTATATCACTACAACACATAGCAATTTTAGCAAAGCACTGCGTAGTGGGTCAACCTCAGTGGCTACTACAACTACCAAAAGTCCACCATTACCTGCTGCCTACTATAACTACCACTAGTCCACCACTGCTCTCTGCTGCCTACTACACCTACAACCAGTCCACCACAGCCTGCTGTCCGCTGCCTACTACCCCTACAACCAGTCCACCACAGTGTGTTGTCTGCTGGCCACAACCAGCCAGGCCCACACATGCACAACCTGTTAACCCCCATTGCGTCTTTACTTGCCCAACTGCTACTCCCAATAAGAGAGAATTTTTTAAATGCTTAGAAATAGCCATTGCATCTTCTGATACCTCCTGTGTGCATTTTAACACCGGCAAGCATCTGCCAACAAACAGGGATACTGTAATGTCCGTTTTATATTTTTTTTCGTATTTTTATGTTTAGGTGTATTTACAGTTCTGAGCAGTTTGCTATTCTCCCTGGATTGGGAATGGTTAATGCTAAAAACCAATGAGATCTTGGGTGTGTCTATTTTAACCAGAGCATTCTCTGCTGATTATTTTGTGCAATAATGCTACCATGATGTCTGTTTGTGGAATAAACTTCCAAGTCTGCTTGAGCATGCATATTGTATTTATCCTGTGACATATCTTACTTTTAGCCATGGTTATATATTCTCTGATGGTGCACGGTGTCCCTGGATGGCCTGTGGGAACATGCCTACTACAGGTAATGTATGATGGATATATATATATTCTTTATACCTGATTTTGCATTGATGTAAACATTGCCGTACCGATGTAAAGGGGGATATACATATTTTTGAGCAGTGTTCCTGTTATTTACCATCTATCTATAATCAGGACCGGGCTACCAGTGCCATTTCTGGGGTATATGTTTTTTTTTATTGGTGGTCATTTTATGGTGACAATTGTAGGAGTATTAGTATACCTAAGTGAGCTACACATACAAGCTACACTTGTTTCTTTTCTGTGTCCCAGTGTGAACAGTGTTTTATGTTACCTGATTAGTGTTTTAGCTCTCAGTTCTTCCGTTCCTCCCCTGCATTTCTTGGATTCTGCTGTATACCTGTTCCATACTTAGTCTTGTTCATTTTATCCATGTCTGCCGTTTATCTGGATTCCAGTTTGTGAACTGTTTGTTAATACACCATATTCTGCCTTTTTAGTATTTGTACCCTGTCTGGTTTATCTGTTCTGGTTTTTGTATTCCCATTCTGTTTCTAGCCTGTGACTGACTATGTATATTATTTGTTTTTACGCCACTGTACTTTAGCGCAGGCAGGGACCGGCTCCAAGTTGTCAATTCACTGCTTAGGGTGTATCGGCAAGTAGGCAGGAGGACTGTCACTAGGGACAGCTTAGGGCTCACTCTCCCTGTCCACCCAGTCGGTAATGACAGATACTTTATGCAGCTTCATTTAAGTGTTATACAACTGCAATATTCGAGTACAGGACATGGTCTTGCACTACACTTAGGCCCTGTCAGGTTGAGTCCCTGGGGTTCTCCTGCAGTGTCTCCCCTGCTGTTACTATACTGTCATTAATTGTAATAGAATTGTAGTCATTGTATTAATGTATAGTTAGTATAATTGAGCTGTGAGATGTCACATGTTATGTTTTTGTTATCACATGTTACCCAGTGGACACCAGTTTAACACATGACCCGCAGCTTGACCTATGGGCTTTGGCTCAGCCCCCTCTATCACTACTGAGACCAGTAAACACCAGAGATCTCAGTGCTAGTGTCCAGCACCTGGAAGGCCTGAAATCTACAGTCATTCCAGTGAGTCAAGTCTATGTCTGCTGTCACTATCTACAGTCTAGTCAAGCCTCAAGTCAATTCTAATACAAGTATAATTGGACCCAGAAAGCTGCAAGGTCCTTCTGTGTTCCTGGCCACCTCTCTGGGATTCTGGCCTAGCTGTGAAGATAATAACACCTATCGGACCTCAGTAAAGCCTCCGTTAACCATCACCTGGTTGTAGACTCTCATTTCACTGCCTAGCTATTGGAATAGCGGAGATACCGTTCGTGTGGTACCGGTACCCAAAAAGCCTCTGTTGTCACGAACATTAGGGGTTAACAACACCTTGCCCAGGGGGTTAATACTATCTTGACCCATCCACCTTCAATGCTACAACCATGTGGTCCCGCCATCACCGTGGGTCATCACACAACATAAAAAAAATCTGGTAGCGCAGTGTGTTTTGAAACAAGTTGTTATTTACCATAGGTTACCGCATGTCGAGGTAAATTAAACATTAACTAAGCCTTAAACCACTTTATTACTACTTGAATACATTTCTAGGTGACCCTCGCAGTGTTACACAGGGCTTTAGAGCTCTAAAGCAGTGTTATATTCATGTTTTGAGGCTTATGTCTTTGCCGCTTCACAGAGAACCTCTTGAGGGTATGTTCACACTGCGGAATTCCACGAGCGGAGATTCCATCAGATGGCTGCCAGCGAAAATACTTTGGCGGTAGGACAGCGGGGCACTGCGCCGTCTCCATTGACGGCTATGCAGTACTCGCGGAATTCCGCACAAAGAATGAACATGATCTTTCTTTGCGCAAACAATTTCAGTGGAGGAATTGTCCTCTGCTGAAATTCTGCAGTGTGACCAAGTCTCGCGGAAGACCCATTCACACTGATGGTTCTGTTCACTGCACGAAACTCCGCAGTGTGAACGTACCCTGACTGAGAACTAAACTTTTTTCTGAAAGATCAGCGAGCCTGTGGAGCCAAAAGTTTGCTTAACAATTAATCTAGTACAACTATAGTTATTAAGGAGATAGCTGGTCCCAAATGTACTGATACAATTAGTCCCTCCACCAATTTTATCAACAACAAATACGAGGATGGCCTGAAATAAAACTTGGCTTTTAATAGATATGGTTAAAAAGCAAAGCTATACAGCAGGACTCACAATACCAGTACTAGAAGTGAAAGTGTACAATAAATACCATCACCCAAAAATATTCCTATAAATAAATACCCTGAGCAGGTGACCAATAATGTAGGAGGGGGATCCAGATATGACAATTGTAATTTGGGGGGGGGGGGGAGGGTGGCCTTGTAAAAAGGGGTTTTGCTTAATTTGAGCCAACTTTTCAAAAACCTGCACCAAAACCCCCCAGTCCTTTACTATGCCTCATTATAGAAATATGCATATAATAATTATACGGCCTGCATGTGACCAGATTATTCCTGGACAGTTAAAGCAAAGAAAATCAACAAAAAATTATTTTTTGTGCTGATTGGAGGGGAACTCCATAAAAATTAGCTTTTAATATTTATAGTTAAAAGCCACCAGAGTAATCAGAAAAAGTGCTCAAAGCTATATCCAACACCAAATAATATATAAAAAGATTACCACATGTCAATGTGGATTTATCAAGAATGATTCCAATCTAATACTAGTAGTGTAGACCCAACGCGTTTCTACCACAATAGTGTGGTGCCATCAGGGGACTAAAAAAGATCCTGGTATGAAGGCTATTTGTTCTAAGCCCATCAAGCACCAGACGGCTCCCCGCCACTGCGGGTAGGAGCGCTGCACTGAGAATCATTTGCCGGAAGCAAGTACATCCTAACAGTACTTATGGACTCTTCAGGGCTCTATCCACTGATGACAATCAACCCTGTTGCCTAGGAGTCTGTGTCCTGAAATTATGTATGGGGCACACTATGTATTGGGTGTACCCCTTCTATGAGTAATCATGGTTCTCAGTTCATAAATATTTTTCTAATTGTATTATTTCTAGTGCTTGATGGGCTTAGAACAAATAGCCTTCATACCAGGATCTTTTTTAGTCCCCTGATGACACCACACTATTGTGGTAGAAATGCGTTGGGTCTACACTACTAGCATTAGATTGGAATCATTCTTGATAAATCCACATTGACATGTGGTAATCTTTTGATATATTATTTGGTGTTGGATATAGCTTTGAGCACTTTTTCTGATTACTCTGGTGGCTTTTAACTATAAATATTAAAAGCTAATTTTTATGGAGTTCCCCTCCAATCAGCACAAAAAAAATTTTTGTTGATTTTCTTTGCTTTACTATGCCTCCTCAGAGGTAGTGTAGACTGTGCGCACACTGTAAGATGCACCAAGTTTTACACTGTGTCACTTTAAAAATCTGGTACATCCTTAGACTTTCAAGTCTGAGTAAAAATAAGCAAGTTTTCTGAATATACAACCCCCATTAGATTTTAATTCAATAAGTATACAGAAAATTTGACAGCTTGTCAACTAAGACTAGATTAAAACAAAAACAATTCCGATGACTAAAATATGACTAAAATTAAAAGACGTTTTAGTCAAAAGACTATAAAACGAAATCAAAATTTGCTGTCAAAACGACAGAGGAAAAAGGCATGTTTTCAAATCAATCAAAGTTCTACATATTGTAAATTACTTCTATTAAAAAATCTTAACCCTTCCAGTACTGATCAGCTGCTATATGCTCCAGGGGAAGTTGTGTAGTTCTTTCCAGTCTGACCGAAGTGCTCTCTGCTGACACCTCTGTCTGTGTCAGGAACTGTCCAGAGTAGAAGCAAATCCCCATAGCAAACCTTTTCTACTTCTGACAGGTCCTGACACGGACAGAGGTGGCAGCAGAGAGCTCTGTGGTCAGACTGGAAAGAACTACAGCACTTCCTCTGGAGCATACAGCAGCTGATAAGTACTGGAAGGATTAAGATTTTTAAATAGAAGTAATTTACTAATCTTTATAACTTCCTGGCACCAGTTGATTTGAAATTTTTTGTTTTTCTCCAGAGTACCCCTTTAACACTGTCGGAATACAGCAAAGCAATGCACAGCTATAATTCTTACCACCAATAAGACAACAATAACATGGGAAGAGGGTGATCATAACAGCAAGCGCTCCAAATGATCGATACAGAGGAAAAGCAAACAAAGGGCATGTCAATAAAGCTTTACCTGCATCAAAGCAGATAACATTAATAATAAATATTGGGCGCACATTACAGGTGAAAGGATAAGCGGGGGTCCGGACTGTACATGGGTCATAGGAAAACGAAGAAATCAATGCAGATAACCCAGTGTTAGGTAGGACAAAACATACACATTAAAAGTGAGAAATAACTAAATACAAATATCATATGTAATGTTCAGGGCGAAACCCGAAGGGGGAGCGAATGTTAGAGGAGAAGGATCTGCTGCGCGCGGTGATGGATGTGGATGTGTTCATCTTCCGGCTTCCTCATGAACAGCTCATAAAGAAGCAGAAGACTTCACAGCCGGCACTGTGGTATTAGCTTGAGGGAGGAAAGAGCGACAGAGGACTTAGGGCTTAGAGCCGGGATTTCCGAGGGCTGCAGGGATGTATTACAGAAAATGAGCTCATGATATTGCCTGACGGCTCCAATCTCAGACAGAGGAACTGAGCAAACACAGGAGTAAGTGCTGTCCATATTGGCTGCTTATAGTGGAGTTACAGAGCGCCTGTATATTACTTGTAGTGGGGTATGATATGGATTTGCTTTGGAGAAAGGTGGATACTCATGGCGCTGAACAGACCGGACCAAGAGTAAAAGCTAACACAAGCTTATTTTCCAAAAATGCAATTCGTTTCACAGCATGGCAGGCTGTTCGATAATACCTGATGAAGCAGCCTGCCATGCTGGGAAATGTGTTGCATCTTTGGAAAGTAAACTTGTTTTAGCATTTATCCTTGGTCCGGTCTGTTTGGCAATGCCTGATGAAGCAGCCTACCGTGCTGCGAAACGTGTTGCATCTTGGGGATATAAAATTGTTGCCATTTATCCTTGGTCCAGTCTGTCCAGCATTGCCTGATGAAGCAGGCTGCCATGCTGCGAAACATGTTGGGTCTTGGGAAAATAAACTTGTGTTAGCATTTATCCATGGTCCGGTCTGTTCTGAAATGCCTGATGAAGCAGCCTGCCGTGCTGCGAAACATGTTGCATCTTGGGAAAATAGACCTGTGTTAGCTTTTTTCCTTGGTCCGGTCTGTTCGGCAATGCCCGATGAAGCAGCCTGCCGTGCTGCAAAACATGTATCTTGGGAACATAAACTTGTGTTCTCTTTTATCCTTGGTCGGGTCTGTTCGGCAATGCCTGATGAAGCAGCCTGCCATGCTGCAAAATGAGTTGCATCTTAGGAAAATAAACTTGTGTTAGCTTTTATACATTGGCTGCTTTTTGTGGAATTACAGAGCGCATGTATATCATGCCTAGTGCCCTCTGCAGCTATCTTATAATTGAAAGATGTCTCATTAACCATATGACCTTGTGCACAGGGCAAAATTAGGAGACATACAAAAAGCTGCGGCAAAATTCAGAATCCACATTCGACATGTGTACCATTTTTGACACAAATCTTAGTGCAGATATACAGCAGGTGAAATAAGTATTAGACACATCACAATTTTTCTCACGAAATATATTTCCAAAGGTGTAGTTGACATAAAATTTTCCCCATATGTTGGGAACTACCAAAGTAATCGATACATACAAAGAAACCAAAACAACAGCCAAAATCTACCAGTGATTAAAAAGATACAACACATATGATGGGTAAAAGCAAAGAGCTGTCTCAAAAGGGTATTCCAGGAAAAAACTTTTGGTTTAGATCAACTGGCTCCAGAAAGTTAAACAGTTTTGTAAAATTACTTCCAATAATTATCGGCTGCTGACGTTGAGTTGTTCTTATCTGTCTGAAAACAGTGCTCTCTGCTGGCATCCCTGCTTGTCTCAGGAACTGCACAGAGTAGAATAGGTTTTCTATGGGAATTTGCTTCTACTCTGGACAGCTCCCGAGACAGGTGTCATCAGAGAGCACTTAGACAGAAAAGAACAACTCAACTTCAGCAGCTCATAAGTACTGAAAGGATTAAGATTTTTTAATAGAAGTAATTTACAAATCTGTTTAACTTTCTGTAGCCAATTGATATATAATTTTTTCCTGGATAACCCCTTTAAAACCTAATTGTTGCAAACATTGGCTTTGGTTACAAACTCATTTCTAAGCTTTTCAATGTTTCAGTGAGCAGTGTTGGGGCCATAATACGGAAGAGGGAAGATAATTATTCAACCATGATTTGGTTCTTTGTCCAGGACATATGATGCTGCAGGTTATTACTCCTCCTAGGACATATGATGCTGCAGGTTATTATTCCCCAGGACATATGATGCTGCAGGTTATTAGTCCCCCTAGGACATTTGATGCTGCAGGTTATTACTTCTCCTAGGACATATGATGCTGCAGGTTATTACTCCCTCACAAACATATGATGCTGCAGGTTATTACTCCCTTACGGACATATGATGCTGCAGGTTATTGCTCCCCCTAGGACATATGATGCTGTCCTTAGAAAACCATGTAGACTATCACTTATAATACTATATATTTCTGTATGTCATCCCTTATGAGCCCTCGCAATAGTTTTCCCACAATGGACATTAAGCTCACCGGTCTGTAGTTACCTGGAGATGACTTTGGGATCTTTTTTAAGATCGGCACCACTTTCACCCTGTGCCAGTCCCTCGGCACAATACCAGATACCAGAGAAGCTCTGAAATTCATAAACAAGGTTAAGCATCAAAGACTATCCATAGATATGTGGTGAGGATGTGATGAGGGCAGATGTTATTACCCTAGGGGCAGATGTTATTACCCTAGGGGCAGATGGCATTAACCCCTTGTATTCGTGATGCCAGGGAGTGGTTAACCTCTGCACCACCCGAGGTATGGCTGCTGAATCCTGGGCTAGGCATGGAAAAAATAATGACTCCGACGCCAAGTTACAAAACAACGGCAGCTTTACTGACGCAGACAGATGGAATAGTCTTTACAGCTCAGTTAGGCCCAAGGAGGTGACCAGTGACTTAGGAGACTTGCAGGCTCGCTGGGACTTGTAGTGGACTTGGCTGAATTATGCAGAACCACACTGAATTTAGACAGACTTGACTGACTTGACTAGGACTGACTAGACTTCACCCCTTGTGTAGCTTACCAGGCTTTGACGTTCACCTGTGGGGCACTTGGTTGGTGGAAGCGTGGCTGCGTGGTCGGTCTTGGGTCTCTTCAGGACACCGGACACTCTCAGGTCTTGACTGTTCTGTACTCAGCAAAGACTAAAACTCAAGAGACTGAACTAGTTCCTCCCTTAGTTATTATAGGATGTCTTTTGGGGAGTCCTATAGGTCACCACACAAGTCACCTGGTACAAGACTTGGTAACAACATTTAAAGGTATATAACATTATAAAGGCATTCTCATACATAACATGAAGCACTTGTTAACCATTTATGATACACAGATTAAAGGGGGACTTAGGGGACACTGCAATAGAATCCGCCAGACAGGACAACAAGGGTGCAACTCCTGTACTGGGCCACCACAGATATATACAACAAGGGTGCAACTCCTGTACTGGGCCACCACAGATATATACAACAAGGGTGCAACTCCTGTACTGGGCCACCACAGATATATACAACAAGGGTGCAACTCCTGTACTGGGCCACCACAGATATATACAACAAGGGTGCAACTCCTGTACTGGGCCACCACAGATATATACAAGGGTGCAACTCCTGTACTGGGCCACCACAGATATATACAACAAGGGTGCAACTTCTGTACTGGGCCACCACAGATATATACAACAAGGGTGCAACTCCTGTACTGGGCCACCACAGATATATACAACAGGGGTGATGCATTGAAGGCTTCCAGGGGTAGAATTACAAATGATATGCTTATCTATAATACGGCAATGTCTTCACTTCAATGGTCCAGAAGCATATTATTTATTTATGCAGCATTTCTCTCATAGTCAGTCAATGCGATGTTCATCATAACTATCTGCATCACAAGACAAGACGCCTCCTTCCATAAATTGTCCATTTCTTCCGCATTTCCCCATTGTTGTGTATTTCTGCCGCTCTCGCTCGCGGGGATTATTGATCCCAGTAACCTCGCTTTCTGTGGCTACAACTCCAGCAATATAAAGCTGGTGGCGATGTTGTAATGATTGGATTGATTGATTATGCCTGGATGGCGGTCACGGAGCGCGGTTTTTAGCGGCTGATTGATTAGGCCTGTCATTAAACCTGCTTTAGCTCCTGCTTACTTTCCATGGGAATATTTTGCTGAAGTCGGGTTTCTAGTGGATTTTTCATTATTGAATGTAATCTGATCTGCATGTTATCTATGACATGGCGTAGACCGACAGATAATTCAATCTATTACCGAAAATTCTCGCTCTAAATTCCAGCACACAGATTGGAACTCGCAATTGTTTTCAATGGAAGATGATCAACCAATGGCTAGAATGTACAGAGAAAATAAGAATTCATAAATTAACTCCTATTTTACAGATTATTCATAGAACTAGTCACATGTGATAATATATATCCTGTACTGATCCTGAGTTATATCCTGTATTATAATCCAGAGCTGTACTCACTATTCTGCTGGTGAGGTCACTGTGTACATACATTACATTACTTATCCTGTACTGATCCTGCGTTATATCCTGTAAATCTTTTTTATTAGAAAAATGTAAATCATAACAAACACAAAACCAGCACAACTTTGCCATAACTGAAAACAACAACATAAAATAACATAAACCCAAACTTTACATTTCAAATAAAAGAACATAAATCCTGCCTAACCGGCCAGCCCAGTTTTCCCTAGAAAATACTAGAGACGCACCTTACATAACCAAATATCTAACAACACTCACATACATACTCAACTTGCGTTACTAAAAAAGAAACATAAAAATAGCACAATTTAGCTGTAACTCAAACACCCAAACTTGGGAAAACACACACAACAAGGACTTCCACTACACCCCATTAATTTAATATATATATGTATATATACACATACTTTTTTTTCCCCTAATTGTTAAGAAAGAAAATTAAATCTATGACTCAAAAACACCCAAACTTGGGGAAAAGAAGACCTAGACCAAAGAAAAACAAAATCCACTACGGGATACAAAAATACCAAAGAAAAATTACTACAAAAATAACAACTGGTTCGACTGCCATAAAATAAGATAAACAAAATTATAACATATTATACATATAGACTATATACATTATATACACCTAAATATACAGAAAATACACCTACAAATACAATAAAACAACCTACACTAAACTGTCCCTTCACCCACACCACCTGCCCTCCTGTACATGGGTCAGAGTCCATACAGTTCATAGTCCTCAATGTCCAGTTCATAACTGACCCATGCCAGGTCCACCAAAAGAAACAACCACCACCACCCACAAATACACCCTCCCAACCTAGAACTCCTCCCAACCAACTTTATCATTATCAGCATTACAATATACTTAAACAAACAATACAACCCACTTTAGGCCCAAGTTCGGTGCCTGTAAGCCCTTCATAACCTTAACATCTGAAAACAAAACAAAAAGCTATGGTGCACATGCATTAGCCCACCACCAGGAAGAAGGATGGCAATCCTGATACATACAAAATTTACATTCTTTCCCTAACTCCACCCTACCTCTCTCCCTACCATTATCCCTAAAAATAAACTGACCCTACTATCACCCTAACCCTGTCCCTACATCACTGTCCCTAACATAATCAAGGGTACTCTACCCAAAAGGTCTAGTACCTAGGGCACATCAAAAGAAAACCCTCTCCATAGGAGAGAAGCCCTACTAGTACCAAGACTGCCATACTCCAAAGACCTGATCTTCCCGAGGTCACCAGTGATGTTCCTACAGACCTCCACCTCGGAGAGGACTTTCCGCTGTGTAGACACTAAACACCGTGCATTCCACGTGTAGTATCTAACCACTAAACTGACTAAGAATAAAGTGCCCCGATCACGGCCACCCAGGGTCCTGAATGCCCCATAAGCCCACTCCGGATAGGTAAGGCCGGCAAGTTGACTCCAGCCGATGGAAGCGCCCACCCGGTTGTAGACCCCTATATTAAAGGGACAATGAAGCAGGAAGTGGTCCATGCTTTCCAGCATGTCCCCGCACTCTTCTCGGGGACACCCCCGGTCATCAGATCTCCTACACTTCAAATTGTCCCTCACATATAGCTTCCCCTGAAAGCAGCGCCAGGCCAAGTCCCAAAACTTCTGGGGGATCCTTTTCATGTTTAAAAGATACAACCCCACCCTCAGATCCCGACCTGGGCAGTCCCTGAGTGCCAGAGGCTTCTGGAAGTGGGTCAACAGAACCCGTTTGTCAAGGAACTGCCTTGACTGGGTCCTGATCTCCCACACTCCCAGACCCCACCGACGTATCGCCTTCAGAGTCAGGGTAGCGTAAGCCGGAAGATATCCATGGGGCGTACGGAGGTCCTTCACTTGCCCTCCTGTCTCCCATTCCTGGAAGAAAGGCCGAAACCACTCCCTGCAGGAGAGTACCCACGGAGGAGCCCTCTCTGACCAGAGGTTCGAGATGTTAGCTTTCAAGAAGGTGTTCGTTAAGAACACCACAGGGTTTACCATAGATAAACCCCCTAGTCTCCTCGTGCGGTACGTAACCTCCCTCTTGACTAGGTTCATCCTGTTCCCCCATAACAGTTGGAAAAACAGGCTGTAGATCCTAGTATAGTAAGCCTCTGGCAAGATACATACGCTGCCCAGATAGATAAACAAGGGGAGCAGGTACGATTTGATCAGGTGTACCCTTTCCCTGAGGGTCATAGACCAACCCTTCCACTGGTCCACCTTCTGAGTGGCATCCTGGAGCTTACCATCCCAGTTTTTGGTGGGATAATCATCCTGGCCGAATGTGATGCCCAGAATTTTTGCTGACTCTTGGGGCCCTGGAAGGGTGTCCGGGAGATCAAACGTGGGATCTCCCCCTCCCAGCCAAAGACTTTCACACTTATCCCGGTTGATCTTAGACCCGGATGCCTCCGAGTAGCGTTCCACCTCCGAAATCACCACATCAACCTCCTCTCTCGAGGACACGAAAATGGTGACATCATCAGCGTACGCCACTACTCTCTGGGCAACATCCAGCTCCGCCAGAGTCATCCCGACTCCCGCCAACGGCCCACAATCTACCCTCCGGACGAAGGGGTCGATTGCGAACACGTATAAAAGCGGGCTCAAAGGACAACCCTGACGGACTCCGGACCCCACCTCAAAAGAGTGGCCAGACCAACCGTTCACCAGCGGGAAACTCTCTGCCCCTGTATACAAGATCTTAAGCCAATTAACAAAAGTACACGGTAAGCCATATCTCAGTAGGACGGACCAGAGGTAGTCATGGTTCACCCGATCAAATGCTTTGGCCTGATCCAGGGACAGCAGGTACCCCTTCCAGAGACCCGCACTACTCCGCTCCACTGCCTCCCTGACACTAAGGACCGCACTTAAGGTGCTTCGGCCTGGAACAGAACAGTGCTGAGCCCCCCGAAAGGAGCCGGGGTGCAAACTTCACCAGCCGATTAAACAGTATCTTGGCCAGAAGCTTCCTGTCCGTATTGAGAAGAGCTATGGGCCTCCAATTCTCAATACGGCTGGGATCTTTACCCTTTGAGAGAAGAATCAGGGCTGACCTCCTCATTGACTTCGGCAGAGTGCCCGAGGAGAGACACTCATTGAATACCTCAGTCAAGAGGGGAGCTAAAGACTCCTTAAAGGCCCTGTACCACTCGGATGTTAAGCCATCCGGACCTGGTGACTTCTTGGGGGCAAGCCCCTCGATCGCCAGTCTCACTTCCTCTTCCCTGATTTCTTCTGCCAAAACATCAAGAGAGGGGTCTACCCCTGGCTCAGGAATGGTTTCAGCCAGGAAAGCCGACATCCTGTCTCGATCTAGATCCTTCCTTCCCAAGAGGTGCGAGTAGAAGGATCTGACGATCTCCAGGATCCCTGATCTGGACCGATTCAGAGATCCTGTACTATCGATCAGTCCTGAAATGACTTTACTACTCACTGACATCTTACAGTTTCTGTAAGGGTCGGGCGAGCGGTATTTCCCGAAATCCCTCTCAAAAACCAAGGATGCGTGCCTATCGTACTGACACCTCATCAGCAAGGATTTCACTCTGGAGATATCCTCTCGGCTACCTCCAGTCGAAACAAGAAGCTCGAGTTTCCTCCTCAGTCCCTGATACAAGCGATACCTGTTCAGGGACCTGAGGCTCGAGAGCTGGCGGAAGAACCCCGCAACCCTCTTCTTGAATATCTCCCACCACTCTGACTTACTACTACAAAGGTCCAGTAAAGGTACCTGACTCTGAAGAAAATCCTCAAAGGACTGTCTTACCTCAGCTTCCTCCAGGAGGGACGAATTCAGCTTCCAATAACCTTTACCCATCCGGGGGGTCTCTGAAACATTCAAGGAAAAAGAAATCATACAGTGATCGGAGAACTCCACCTCAACCACGGACACTGCGGAAGAGACGGCTTCCTCCTTCAAATAAAACCAGTCTATTCTAGACCTGCAGCTACCTCGATGATAGGTGAAACCCGCGTGGCCTGAGGGGCTCCGAATGTGGGCATCCTCTAGGCGAGCTTCCCTAACTATACTATTGAGAGCTATGCTATCATAAGCCAATCGATCATTGGAACCTCTCCTATCTTGGGACCTTGTGACAGTATTGAAATCCCCTCCAAAGATCACCTGTCGGCTTGTAAAAAGAAAGGGCTTAATCCTCATAAAGAGATCTTTGCGGCCCCACTTGGTTTGTGGGGCGTAGATGTTAATGAGCCGGAGCTCTTGCCCCTTCATGAGGACATCTAAGATCAGGCACCTCCCCATTTCTAACTCAATAACCCGTCGGCATTCAACCGGAGCGGTAAAAAGGACCGCCACCCCACTATACGGCTCAGCCGCAAGAGACCAGTGGGAGGGGCCGCGCCTCCACTCTCTCCTGGCTTTTACCAGAGAGGCTAGATCTGACAACCTGGTCTCCTGCAGATACAAAATATCGGCTTCAACACGGCCGAGAAAATCAAAGGCTGCGAATCTAGCCGTATCAGACTTTATGCTGGCACAGTTAATAGATGCCAGCGTCAATGGGGTGAGTGCCGCCATCATGGGTGATC
Organism: Hyla sarda; assembly: GCF_029499605.1. Taxonomy (NCBI): domain Eukaryota; kingdom Metazoa; phylum Chordata; class Amphibia; order Anura; family Hylidae; genus Hyla; species Hyla sarda. Next base: position 123,435,922 of record NC_079198.1, on the reverse strand, counting down.
GAGTTAGATGGCCCTAACCCCATCATTTCTGTCTTTTCTTCACCCCCTCATCCCCAGACGAGGAGGCTTCCTTCTCTTTGGACCGTTTTTTTGATTCTGACAGGTCCATTTTTGAATCCCCATCTCCACCTGGCTCCGGTTTGGCCCCATCCCCTGAGGAAATTGCCCCTTCAGGACAGGGCCCAGTTCCCCCTGGAGGCTTCCCCACTTCAGGCACCCCATCCTCGACCCCCTCCTTCAAGGAAGGGGAGGAGATGTCTTCAAGGACAGAGTACCGATTAGACAGATCAATCAGAGGGGGGGCAGGTAAGCTTCCGCTTGGGACCTGGTCCGTAGCACGGGGACTAGAGGGCTCCGACCTCTTCTTTCCCCTTTTATTGCCCTTCTTTTTTGGCCGCTCTTCACCCTCCTCATCCACACTTTCATAGTGGGAGGAATCGGAAAGATCGGCCTTGCTGCCCTCTTCTCTACAGATTCTCCTCATTTCCTCATCCAGCACATTCTCCTCCAGGGCCTCAGCAGTTTCAGGACTAACCTCTGGAGCAGGGTCAGAAGCTACCCCTGCCACATGGGAACTCTCCAGCTCCCTGCTCCTTCTGCGATTAGCCTCCCGTCTCAGCCTGGCGGGACTTTTCCTCTTCACTGACCCTGTTGCACCTTCACCCGCACTGGTGCCCTCCCCAGCTGAAGCAACATTACTGCCATCTCCAGCCAAGGTGACCGTCGCACGGGCAAAGGCGCTAGGACAACGGCTGAAAGGGTGTCCTAAGACACCACACAGATGACACCGGATCTGCCTACAGGATGCGGCAAGATGACCTACCCCACCACACAGTGCACAGACCTGCACGGTACAGGCTGCGCTAAAGTGAGTGGGGCTGCCACACCTGTGACAGACCTTGGGCTGCCCCTGGTAGAAAACTTGGATTCTGTCTCTCCCAAGAAAAGCAGCTGATGGGATGTGGGCAACAGTGCTCCCCGAACGCTTCAGTTTGACGGAAAACGTCCAGGCCCCAGACCAGATCCCATGTTCATCATAGTTCTTTTTTGGCATGTCCGTCACATCCCCATATCGGCTGAGCCAGGTCATGATGTCATAGCAAGATAGTGACTCGTTACGTGTCAAAACGGTCACTTTCTTGACCAAATTCTGACGGGATATCGCCTTTACGGCAAAATCCCGCCAGCCGGGCTCGCTTTTCACCACCTCATAGTTCGACCAGAAAAGTTCCAAACCCTCTGGCCGAGCGAAGCTGATATCAAACTCGGAAGTACCGTAGGGGTGGATCAGGGCAAAGATGTCACTTGCCCTGAATTCCATCCGGAGGAGGAGCTCAACCACCTTTCCCCGAGGCGGACACGCATCTTCGCCCCTCCACACTAAACGGACCACATTCCTACGGCCACTTTCCTGCCCGGATGTCGGGAGGGACCAGACCACCTCCCCATTTTGTTCTCGGAAAGCGCCTAAGCCGTGTCTTTCTATCCAAAAAGACAGGTCAACCTCACCCCTCCCCTCTACCTGGATCGACCTGTCTCCCCTACGTAGAGCCCCCAGGAGGCGCTGTTGCAAGTGACCCCCAGAGCCAGATGGAGATGGGGATCCCCCGGCAGTGACGCTGGCATAGCTTCTGGGAGAAGCAGCCACTACCGGGGGGGCAGTCGAACCAGAAACCAAACCAGGACCATTATTCTTGACAGAAATATCAGCCATAACACCTCTCTCTCCCATTCCACTACCGCTCCTCACCTGCATTTCACTAGCACCCCTTTCTTGCACCCCACTTGCACCCCTCTCTTGCACCCCACTTGCACCCCTCTCTTTCACTCCACTTGCACCCCTCTCTTGCACCCTACTTGCACCCCTCTCTTTCACTCCACTTGCACCCCTCTCTTGCACCCCACTTGCACCCCTCTCTTTCACTCCACTTGCACCCCTCTCTTGCACCCCACTTGCACCCCTCTCTTGCACTCCACAAGTTCCCCCCTCATCCACACTGCTACCACAACTCCTTCCATGCACACCACCATCATTCACATTTTGCACATTACCATTTTTGCTTTCACTTTCACTCTTGCCTACACTCTCCTTTGGTGTGTTACAGATTGGGCTGGCTGGGTCTTTTGCATGTTTAATGGCTGCCGGTTTCAGAATTGGCGCTGCATAGTTCTTTCTTCCCGTCTCTTGGGGTGCAGACACACGCTCCGCCTCTGACATAGGTGGCCACGCCCCCTCGCAAAATGACTGTCCCTCCGGACTTACTCCCGCTACAGCCGACGCACAGGGAACCTCCCCCTTTACAGCGGAGTGCCCCCTGGCGCCAGAACCGGTACCAACCACATCACCTAGGGGACCGCCCCCTGAACCAACAGGGTCCGGTGCCCGGACACTCCCCCCCCTCACAGGAGAATGCCCTGCAGCGCCAGGACCAGTACCGCCCACTTCAACTGAACGGGTGAATCTGCCGCCGTTTTCTGGTGACTGGACACCCTCCCCCCTCACAGGAGGGTGCCCTTTTTTTTCTATAGCACCCACGGCCATTTTGGGTGCACTACTGTATCCCCCATGCTGGCCCCGCTCCACTACAGAAACGGGGTCTGGCAGGTTGGGGGACCCAGCACCCTGAACCGACTTTTCAGCCGACTCAGACTGCTGGAAAGGAGAAAAGACAAACTTCACTTGTCCCTCAGTTTTCTTTCTTTTCTTGCCCTTTTTTTTATTCTTCCTCTTCTCTTCTGGGCCCAAATCGTCTCCAAAAGAAAAATTTTCTAGACGGGTGGGTGACTCCTGCATTACAATCGCCCGCAGGAGACCCCCGTCTGCCAAGCCGCTGCCTTCACCGCAGTCACTGCCGTCATCATCCTCACTGGAGAGAGGTAAGGCCACCTGAGCCGGGTTTATATAGTCTGCACTCAGGGTAAGTGGGGGGTCAGGGGTAACAATGGTGGCACATACCGATACAGTGTCCATATCCCCCTCACTCACATTGCCCTCCTCACCTCCATCACCTTCCTCTATCTCCTCCTCCTCACTGCGGCAATCCTCATCTTGCAGACTTTCACAACCTCTGGAGGCCCTCATGCTGGAGAACCTCTCTTCATGAATTAGCTTCTCACCAAGAAACCCAGCACCCTCCACAATGTCCGATCTCCTCCTCACAAGCTCCTCCACCTCTTTCCTCAGAGACCTCACCTTGGTGTTGAACGCTGATCTCTTTGCCTTAGGTGCCTGATCCGCTTGGTAGATGGCAAACTTTAGATCTTCTCTAAGGCCACGAAGCTGCTTTCCAAGCTGTTCATATTCAGCCATCTTCGCCTGGATTCTTGATCCAAAGGTCGCCAGTGATTCTCTGTTCCCCTTTACCCCCCATTGCTGGGGTTGTGAGGGTCCAGACACAGCTGACTTCACTGCACTCCTCTGCCTGGAAGAGCTTCTTTTCCTTGCAGGGCTTTTGCTGGAGGCTTTGCAGCTCCCAGCTGAGGACGGGGGAGGGGGCACCACATTACTGTGAGCCCTGGTTGTTCTCCTAATTCCGTCCGGATTGTTGGCCGTGGCATTTTCCTTGGCACCCCCCGCCGGCCGGGTACGGGGAGTGCAAGATGAAGCTCCAGATCCCCTGGGCTCCATAGCAGGAAACCTACCCAGGTGTATGCCACACACCTGGGGAGGGGCGGATGGAAATCACTGCTTCTGTGGAAGTCTCAGGAGCTCAGCAGAACACAACCTCTCTCCAGAGCTGTACTCACTATTCTGCTGCTGGGGTCACTGTGTACATACATTACATTACTGATCCTGTACTGATCCTGAGTTATATCCTGTATTATACTCCACAGCTGTACTCACTATTCTGCTGGTGAGGTCACTGTGTACATACATTACTTATCCTGTACTGATCCAGAGTTATATCCTGTATTATACTCCAGAGCTGCACTCACTATTCTGCTGGTGGGGTCACTGTGTACATACATTACATTACTTATCCTGTACTGATCCTGAGTTATATCCTGTATTATACTCCAGAGCTGTACTCACTATTCTGCTGGTGAGGTCACTGTGTACATACATTACTGTCACGATGCCGGCTGGCAGGTAGTGGACCCTCTGTGCCAGAGAGGGATTGGCGTGGACCGTGCTAGTGGACCGGTTCTAAGCCACTACTGGTTTTCACCAGAGCCCGCCGCAAAGCGGGATGGTCTTGCTGCGGCGGTAGTGACCAGGTCGTATCCACTAGCAACGGCTCACCTCTCTGGCTGCTGAAGATAGGCGCGGTACAAGGGAGTAGGCAGAAGCAAGGTCGGACGTAGCAGAAGGTCGGGGCAGGCAGCAAGGATCGTAGTCAGGGGCAACGGCAGAAGGTCTGGAAACACTGGCAAGGGACACACAAGGAACGCTTTCACTGGCACTAAGGCAACAAGATCCGGCAAGGGAGTGCAAGGGAAGTGAGGTAATATAGGGAGTGCACAGGTGATAACCCTAATTGGAACCACTGCGCCAATCAGCGGCGCAGTGGCCCTTTAAATCGCAGAGACCCGGCGCGCGCGCGCCCTAGGGAGCGGGGCCGCGCGCGCCGGGACAGAACAGACGGGGAGCGAGTCAGGTAGGGGAGCCGGGGTGCGCATCGCGAGCGGGCGCTACCCGCATCGCGAATCGCATCCCGGCTAGCAGCAGGATCGCAGCGCCCCGGGTCAGAGGACGTGACCGGAGCGCTGCAGCGGAGGAGGTGAAGCGAGCGCTCCGGGGAGGAGCGGGAACCCGGAGCGCTCGGCGTAACAGTACCCCCCCCCTTGGGTCTCCCCCTCTTCTTGGAGCCTGAGAACCTGAGGAGCAGACTTTTGTCAAGGATGTTGTCCTCAGGTTCCCAGGATCTCTCTTCAGGACCACAACCCTCCCAGTCTACTAAAAAAAAATTTTTCCCTCTGACCTTTTTGGCAGCCAAAATCTCCTTGACCGAGAAGACGTCCGAGGAGCCGGAAACAGGAGTGGGAGGAACAGATTCGGGAGAAAAACGGTTGAGGATGAGTGGTTTGAGAAGAGAGACGTGAAAGGCATTAGGGATACGAAGAGAAGGAGGAAGAAGAAGTTTATAAGAGACAGGATTAATTTGACACAAAATTTTGAAAGGACCAAGATAGCGTGGTCCCAACTTGTAGCTAGGGACACGGAAGCGGACATATTTAGCGGAGAGCCATACCTTGTCTCCAGGGGAAAAAACGGGGGGAGCTCTTCTTTTCTTATCCGCGAACCTCTTCATGCGTGAAGAAGCCTGTAAGAGAGAATTTTGGGTCTCTCTCCATATAATGGAAAGGTCACGAGAAATTTCATCCACAGCGGGCAGACCAGAGGGCAAGGGGGTAGGGAGGGGGGGAAGAGGGTGACGGCCGTACACCACGAAAAATGGGGATTTGGAGGAAGATTCAGAGACCCTGAAGTTATACGAGAATTCGGCCCATGGAAGGAGATCTGCCCAGTCATCCTGGCGGGAGGAAACAAAATGTCGCAAATAATCACCCAGGATCTGGTTAATTCTTTCTACTTGTCCATTGGACTGGGGATGATATGCAGAGGAAAAATTTAATTTAATGGCTAGAAGCTCTCGATCCCCGATGGAGTAGTTCCTCTCCGCTGGAGAGAAGGTCCTAGAGAAAAAACCACAAGTGACAGCATGCCCGGAAGGATTTTTTTGTAGAAGAACAGCTCCAGCTCCTACTGAGGAGGCATCAACCTCCAATAGGAAGGGTTTGGAAGGGTCAGGTCTGGAGAGCACGGGAGCCGAAGAAAAGGCAGACTTGAGTTGTTTAAAGGAGTCTTCTGCTTGAGGAGGCCAGGACTTGGGATCAGCATTTTTTTTGGTTAAGGCCACGATAGGAGCCACAATGGTAGAAAAATGTGGAATAAATTGCCTGTAATAATTGGCGAACCCCAAAAAGCGTTGGATAGCACGGAGTCCGGAGGGGCGTGGCCAATTTAAGACGGCAGAGAGTTTGTCTGGATCCATCTGTAGTCCCTGGCCAGAGACCAAATATCCTAGAAAAGGAAGAGATTGGCATTCAAACAGACATTTCTCAATTTTGGCATAGAGTTGGTTGTCACGAAGTCTCTGAAGAACCATACGGACATGCTGGCGGTGTTCTTCTAGATTGGCAGAAAAAATTAGGATATCGTCCAGATATACCACAACACAGGAGTATAATAGATCACGAAAAATTTCATTGACAAAGTCTTGGAAGACGGCAGGGGCATTGCACAGTCCAAAGGGCATGACCAGATACTCAAAGTGTCCATCTCTGGTGTTAAATGCCGTTTTCCACTCGTCCCCCTCTCTGATGCGGATGAGGTTATAGGCGCCTCTTAAGTCCAATTTAGTGAAGATGTGGGCACCTTGGAGGCGATCAAAGAGTTCAGAGATGAGGGGTAAGGGGTAGCGGTTCTTAACCGTGATTTTATTAAGACCGCGGTAGTCAATGCAAGGACGTAGGGAGCCATCTTTTTTGGAGACAAAGAAAAATCCGGCTCCGGCAGGAGAGGAGGATTTACGGATAAAGCCCTTTTTTAGATTCTCCTGGACGTATTCGGACATGGCAAGAGTCTCTGGGGCAGAGAGAGGATAAATTCTGCCCCGGGGTGGAGTAGTACCCGGGAGGAGGTCGATAGGGCAATCATAAGGCCTGTGAGGAGGTAGAGTCTCAGCTTGTTTTTTGCAGAAAACATCCGCGAAGTCCATATAGGCCTTAGGGAGACCGGTTACTGGAGGAACCACAGAGTTACGGCAAGGGTTACTGGGAACCGGTTTTAGACAGTTCTTGGAACAAGAGGACCCCCAACTCTTGATCTCCCCAGTGGACCAATCCAGGGTTGGGGAATGAAGTTGAAGCCAGGGAAGTCCAAGGAGAATCTCCGAGGTGCAATTGGGGAGGACCAAAAGTTCAATCCTCTCATGATGAGATCCGATGCTCATAAGAAGGGGCTCCGTGCGGAAACGTATGGTACAGTCCAATCTTTCATTATTTACACAATTGATGTAGAGGGGTCTGGCGAGACTGGTCACTGGGATGCTGAACCTGTTGACGAGAGAGGCCAAAATAAAATTTCCTGCAGAACCAGAGTCCAAGAAGGCCACTGTAGAGAAGGAGAAGGCAGAAGCAGACATCCGCACAGGTACAGTAAGACGTGGAGAAGCAGAGTAGACATCAAGGACTGTCTCATCTTTGTGCGGAGTCAGCGTACGTCTTTCCAGGCGGGGAGGACGGATAGGACAATCCCTCAGGAAGTGTTCGGTACTAGCACAGTACAGGCAGAGGTTCTCCATACGGCGTCGTGTCCTCTCTTGAGGTGTCAGGCGAGACCGGTCGACCTGCATAGCCTCCACGGCGGGAGGCACAGGAACAGATTGCAGGGGACCAGAGGAGAGAGGAGCCGAGGAGACGAAACGCCTCGTGCGAACAGAGTCCATATCTTGGCGGAGTTCCTGACGCCTTTCAGAAAAACGCATGTCAATGCGAGTGGCTAGGTGAATAAGTTCATGTAGATTAGCAGGAATTTCTCGTGCGGCCAGAACATCTTTAATGTTGCTGGATAGGCCTTTTTTGAAGGTCGCGCAGAGGGCCTCATTATTCCAGGACAATTCTGAAGCAAGTGTACGGAATTGTACGGCATACTCGCCAACGGAAGAATTACCCTGGACCAGGTTCAAGAGAGCAGTCTCAGCAGAAGAGGCTCGGGCAGGTTCCTCAAAGACACTTCGGATTTCCGAGAAGAAGGAGTGTACAGAGGCAGTGACGGGGTCATTGCGGTCCCAGAGCGGTGTGGCCCATGACAGGGCTTTTCCGGACAGAAGACTGACTACGAAAGCCACCTTAGACCTTTCAGTGGGAAACAGGTCCGACATCATCTCCAGATGCAGGGAACATTGGGAAAGGAAGCCACGGCAAAACTTAGAGTCCCCATCAAATTTATCCGGCAAGGATAAGCGTATCCCAGGAGCGGCCACTCGCTGCGGAGGAGGTGCAGGAGCTGGCGGAGGAGATGACTGCTGAAGCTGTGGTAGCAACTGTTGTAGCATAACGGTCAGTTGAGACAGCTGTTGGCCTTGTTGCGCAATCTGTTGTGACTGCTGGGCGACCACCGTGGTGAGGTCAGCGACAACTGGCAGAGGAACTTCAGCGGGATCCATGGCCGGATCTACTGTCACGATGCCGGCTGGCAGGTAGTGGACCCTCTGTGCCAGAGAGGGATTGGCGTGGACCGTGCTAGTGGACCGGTTCTAAGCCACTACTGGTTTTCACCAGAGCCCGCCGCAAAGCGGGATGGTCTTGCTGCGGCGGTAGTGACCAGGTCGTATCCACTAGCAACGGCTCACCTCTCTGGCTGCTGAAGATAGGCGCGGTACAAGGGAGTAGGCAGAAGCAAGGTCGGACGTAGCAGAAGGTCGGGGCAGGCAGCAAGGATCGTAGTCAGGGGCAACGGCAGAAGGTCTGGAAACACTGGCAAGGGACACACAAGGAACGCTTTCACTGGCACTAAGGCAACAAGATCCGGCAAGGGAGTGCAAGGGAAGTGAGGTAATATAGGGAGTGCACAGGTGATAACCCTAATTGGAACCACTGCGCCAATCAGCGGCGCAGTGGCCCTTTAAATCGCAGAGACCCGGCGCGCGCGCGCCCTAGGGAGCGGGGCCGCGCGCGCCGGGACAGAACAGACGGGGAGCGAGTCAGGTAGGGGAGCCGGGGTGCGCATCGCGAGCGGGCGCTACCCGCATCGCGAATCGCATCCCGGCTAGCAGCAGGATCGCAGCGCCCCGGGTCAGAGGACGTGACCGGAGCGCTGCAGCGGAGGAGGTGAAGCGAGCGCTCCGGGGAGGAGCGGGAACCCGGAGCGCTCGGCGTAACAATTACATTACTTATCCTGTACTGATCCTGAGTTATATCCTGTATTATACCCCAGAGCTGCACTCACTATTCTTCTGGTGGGGTCACTGTGTACATACATTACATTACTTATCCTGTACTGATCCTGAGTTATATATCAGACAGGAGGCGAGTATCTTGCATTAAACCTTTCTTTTTAATGCCCATAGCAGAAAATTACAGAGAATTTACTTCATAACATTAGAAAAATTTATTAAAACTACAACTCCCAGCAGCCCCTGGAATCCCCTCCCCTGGGGCGGAGACCCTATATAAGGGGCTGGCTGGATCTCCTCTTCCTCTTTCTTTCTGCTCATGGCAGCTAGTTAAGTATAACAATTTTTATCTTCATTGTTTTTCATATAGAGATTTCCTTTATTGTTCTTTCATTGTACCAGGTTACTGGTGTGTGGGGACCCTTTCAAGTGCCCCTATTTCTCCAGTTGTCCTGGTTTTGTTTTTCCAACTCATTCTATATATATTTCTATATACTCTACATATTTATATATACTGTCCTATATTTTCTTTTAATTGTATTTCAGTGTTATTATTATTTTCCTTTTCGGTCTCTACCTTCCCCCTTTGTGTTTTCACTGTTCCCGGTTCTGTTACTCCGGGTCCTCTCTCCTGTCAGGCGCCATTTTACCCTACTTTTGCGCCGTCTTCTTCGACTTATTTTCGCCGCTCTCGTCCTTTTCGCGGGCTCTGCAACGTTCGGGGGGCGTGTCCGAGTGACGCGTCCCTTGCGACGCGCCTCCGCTGAGTCCGCGCGTCCTATCACAGAAGTTCTAGCCGTAGTCTCGCGAGACTACGGCTGTGAGCTCTGCTTGCTGGGATCCTCCTCCTCTCACCGTCGCCAGTGTTGTGCGAGCGGTGAGAGGAGCGCCAGCATTTAGGTATAGATCCCAGTGAGTTATCTAAGATAGTTTATTGCTAAATTATTACTGTCAGTTAAGCTACTTGTAGCTTCCCCTTATTCATACTGACATCTATAAGATGGCTGGAGATAATTCTACTCCATTTTCTACCCATGTTAATGAGGCTATTGATATTGAAGCCTCTCAAATAATGTCCGCTTCCCAGATTCAGGACTTGATTACTAAGTCCATTCAGGCAGCACTGGCTGCTAATGTACGTTCTGACCCCTCTTTACCCTCTACCTCTACTGAGCCAGTTAAGGGTAAAGTGACACAAAAACGTAAACATGTGAACGTACACTACGACTCCCCGGCAGGGGAAGTTTACAATGTGCCCCAGGCAGGACCCGAACCGGCCTGCCGCACCCCGCATCTCAGTGACCTCCCTCGACCCTTGGGCCCCAAGGAGAATATTAAAAAAGGGCTGAAGTCCGCCAGGCATATAAAACCGGACTCATACAACACGTCTAACGACGAGTCATCCGGCGAGTCGGACACGGCTCAAGCCACGGACTCTGACTCTGATAATGAAGATGCGGGGTTTCAGGCTGACTGTCATGATGCCGAACCTGAAGTGTCCAGTGAGGCGATTTTAGACGCTCAGGGACAACCACTCTTCAATCCTGATGAGATCATACATCCTCGCTCAGGTGACTGGGCGCCACTACCACACGTAGCTCAGTACATAGAGCATTGGACTAGACGGTCACTAGACCGCACAAATAGGAACAAACTCAGGGCGGAATGCCCTAGGCCCTATGTGGCCAAGAAGGTGGCGGTCACCCCAGAGATATACCCGGTCCTCCTTAAGTACCTGACCCGGGCTGGCAAATATTCCAAGAAGGGCATTGAACGGTCCTTAAAATTAATACAGGATCGCATACTAGATCTGCTTGGACCGCTCACAAAGATTCTTAATTTATCTGAACAAGCAGCCTCAGCTGACCAACCGGTAGACTTGTCACAACTTAGAGGTTGGGCCCAACGTGCGATATGCATGCTAGGCAGCGCAAACACGGCGTGCTCTACTGAACGTCGCCGTTCGATTTTAATGAAGCTGGAACCCCAGCTCAGTCATTTAGCGGAGAATGAGCCCGGACCCTCCGCGGAAGGTCTCCTCTTCGGAGAAGATCTCATTAAGAACATTAATAAGGTGGTCAGCCTATTTTCCAGTCTAGATAAGGCGCAGACCTCACTAAAGAAAACGGGCCAAACTACCAAGGTTTTTGGCAAGGCCGGTAGAGGCAGAGGCCGATCTGCCGGCCGCTCAATCCCCTATAGGCCCTATGTTAGAGCTGCGCACCAACAGTTTGCTCCCGCTCAACAACAGTACACGATGCCTGTGGCCCAGCCGGCCCCTTTCTTTCCCCCTCGAGGACGTCCCTGGAGAGGACGTGGAGGCCGCGGATATCCTAGGTCTCGTCCACCGACCGGTGAGTACACACACAATTTCCATTCCACACACAACGGTGGGGGGCAGACTGATGTATTTTACCCACGTCTGGTCCATGATTACGGCAGACGTGTGGATCCTCAATACGGTAGCAGGCTACCAGATAGAGTTCCAATCTCTCCCCGTACTGAATTCTATTCCTCCACCCATTCAGTTTTCCGCTCAAAACATAGTACTCATAGACAACGAGCTCCGAGAGCTCCTGTCCAAACAGGCGGTGAAAGAGGTAAACCCCTTATCCCCCGGTTTTGTAAGCAACCTCTTCTTGGTAAAGAAGAAGGATGGCGGTTATCGCCCGGTGATAAATCTAAGAGATTTAAACCAACACGTGATATATCGGCACTTCAAGATGGAGGGTATCCATCTATTACGCAACCTTCTCTGGCCAGGAGACTGGTTGGTGAAGATCGACTTAAAGGACGCATATCTTACCGTTCCTATTCACCACTCGTCCCAACCGTTTCTTCGGTTTCTATGGAGGGAACGAATGTGGCAATTCACCTGCCTGCCATTCGGATTATCATCAGCCCCTTGGTGTTTCACCAAGTTACTGAAACCGGTGGTAGCCGCGCTCCGGAGCAGGGGGGTACGGCTTATCATCCACCTGGACGATCTGCTGATCATGGCACGTTCCAGAACGCAAGCCCTGTTACACAAACAATGGGCGGTTTCTCTGATGGAGGACTTAGGATTCCTCATCAACCACAAGAAATCTGTGCTGACTCCCTCACAAGAACTAGAATTCCTAGGTTTCCTAGTGGATACCAAACGTGCCGTTCTGATGCTACCAACCTCCAAATTAGCTCTGATTCGGAAGGAAATCAGAACGACTTTGCGCAGGGGTCGAGTGTCCCTGAGGATGATTGCACGCATAGTCGGCCTATTATCAGCCTCGATTCAAGCCATCTTCCCGGCCCCACTTCATTATCGGGCCCTTCAACGACTCAAGAACCTTCACATACGCCAAGGTCTCCGCTATGCAGACGAAGTTGCCCTTTGCCCGGAGGCAGTGGAGGAATTACACTGGTGGCTGCGCCATGCCGTCGAATGGAACGGCAAGACTATATTCAATTCCTGCCCGGACATCATAATAGAGTCCGATGCGAGCCGCCAAGGCTGGGGGGCTCGTTGCGGGCACAATACCACAGGAGGGAGATGGTCCGTAGAGGAGTCTCTCCTCCACATCAATGCCCTGGAACTTTTGGCAGCGTTCTTTGCTATCAAGAGTTTTCTCCCTCACAATACCAATTGTTGCATTCTTTTACGCATGGACAATGTGGCTGCGGTTCAATATGTCAACCGCCTTGGGGGGACGAGGTCCAGGGTACTGGCAGACATCGCATCCGAATTCTGGCACTTCTGCTTGTCCCGGGACATCATTCCTATTGCGGAATATCTTCCTGGTGTGTCCAACACAGTGGCAGACTGGAATTCTCGTTATTTGAGGGATTCCAGCGATTGGACATTAGACCGTTCTACTTTTCGGGCTTTGTGGAATCTTTGGGGTCCCTTACACACGGACCTCTTCACATCTCGCCTCAATCGACAACTGCCTCGCTTTTACAGCTGGAGGCCGGACCCGGAAGCATCCGCAGTGGACGCATTCCGCCAGATCTGGTCACGGGGTACACACTATGCGTTCCCCCCATTCAATACGATCTCCAGATTCCTTCTCCAAGTACTGAATCAGAAGGCGACGGTGGTGTTGATCACCCCTTGGTGGCCGACACAACCGTGGTTTCCCCTTCTCCTAGGGATGACAATCGACTTTCCTCGACTGATTCCCCAGTCACCTCACCTTCTCATGAACCCTATCATGGGTCCTCATCCCTTGATTTTGGAGGGCAACCTTCCACTCCTTGCGTGGTTGGTTTCGGGATCCCGGACAACGGTGGTGACCTTTCACAGTCGGCTAGAGACCTCCTTGCCTTGGCCTGGGCCCCAGGGACTAGATCGGCATATCGATCGGCCTGGGCTTTGTGGGTTCGTTGGTGTGATCAACGGCAAGTTGATGCCATTCAAGCACCTGTTTCAGTGATAGTGAACTACCTTGCGGACTCTTTTGAGTCTGGGAAATCGTATAGTTCACTCAACGTGTACAGATCCGCCATATCGGCATACCATTGCCCGGTGGACGCATTGCCAGTTGGCAAACATCCTTTGGTATGTAGGCTCTTAAGGGGAGTAAAATATAAGCGTCCTCCCCGTCCTAGATACCAGTCTACTTGGGATGTCTCCCGGGTGTTAGAACTCTTTTCCTCCTGGGCGGATAATGATGCTCTCCCCTTAAAATTTTTATCCCTAAAAATTACTACCCTTTTATGTTTAGTGTCTATTAAACGGGTGTCGGATGTTAAAGCGTTGGATATCTCCAGGCGACAGTTTTCGCCGGAAGGAGTACGCTTTTCTGTGGTTCGCAGAACCAAGACAGGACTTCACTCCGTCTTCTATCCCTTTTTTCCGGATCACCCGCGCCTGTGCGTAGTACGCTGTCTACAAACATATGAGGTGCGGACCACGCCTCTGCGATCCGAGTCTCACAATCAATTATTGTTATCGTATGTCAAGCCTCATCTTCCGGTATCCTCGGCTACCTTGGCCAGGTGGGTCAGATCAGTCATGGAAATGGCTGGGATTGACATTTCTCTCTTTGGTGCCCACTCTTCTAGAGGAGCTATGGCCACCAAAGTGATTACTTCAGGAGGTTCGCTTTCGGACCTTTTGTTGGCTGCCGATTGGTCGTCCGAGACGACTTTTCGGCAGTTTTATTTTAGGCCACAAGAACACGTTTCTGTATCTGTACTTTGACATGTCTGTTCTTCTGTCTTTAGCTTTAAAATTGCAAGATATGAGCCTCCTGTCTGATATATAAATCGAGATTTTCCTAGCTAACGTGACGGAAAATATAAGTTATATGAAGACAGGAGGCGAGTATCTTCCCTCCCGACCCCACCCTGTCATGGTGTTCCTTTCTCGTTTCAGGATATTGAAGAACGGGACTTCCTTCTACACAGAAGAATCTGAGGAGACTCTGAGTTACAGTGGTTATGCTTTTCTGTTCCAGTTCGAACACAGTTCACGGAGGCCCAGTTGGCCCTGACGACCAGGTTCCAGTTGAAACACAGTTACTGGGGGCCCAGTTGGCCCTGTCGTCTAGTTCCGGAGATGGAATTCGTTTGCCGTCGGAGTGTATCCGGGGTATCAAGATGTCGTGCGCTGTTCCGAAGTTCGCACGAAAGAAAGAGGAAGAGGAGATCCAGCCAGCCCCTTATATAGGGTCTCCGCCCCAGGGGAGGGGATTCCAGGGGCTGCTGGGAGTTGTAGTTTTAATAAATTTTTCTAATGTTATGAAGTAAATTCTCTGTAATTTTCTGCTATGGGCATTAAATAGAAAGGTTTAATGCAAGATACTCGCCTCCTGTCTTCATATAACTTATATTTTCCGTCACGTTAGCTAGGAAAATCTCGATTTATATCCTGTATTATACTCCAGAGCTGCACTCACTATTCTGCTGGGGGATTCTCTGTGTAGATACATTCTATTAATTATCCTAATTTTGAAAGTCTTAAATGTTGATGTTTACACCAAACTCCACACCATCTTGCAGACACTTATAGTGGCATCCAACCTTTTGTAGGTAAATGCACTTTTACATACAATGGCTGCTATTGCTACACACTAAATATAAATATATATATATATATATATCTATATATATATAAATATATATATATATATAAAACCCTGTATGACCTATGACCAGATGATAGCATCTTAGTTTTATTGGTCAGTGTTAAGGTTTTGACCCTAGAACCAAGTTGCGATTACACTATGATTTACATAATGCCTCTACTGCACTATAATATCTGGAACTGTTCAACCCGGGGGAGCCAAATGCGGGGAGCCAAGAGCCACGTATGGGGAGCCACATGCAGGGAGCCAAGAGCCACGTATGGGGAGCCACATGCAGGGAGCCAAGAGCCACGTATGGGGAGCCACATGCAGGGAGCCCGAGAGCCACGTATGTGGAGCCACATGCAGGGAGCCCGAGAGCCACGTATGTGGAGCCACATGCAGGGAGCCCGAGAGCCACGTATGTGGAGCCACATGCAGGGAGCCTGAGAGCCACGTATGGGGAGCCACATGCAGGAAGCCTGAGAGCCACGTATGGGGAGCCACAAGCAGGCAGCCTGAGAGCCATGTATGGGGAGCCACATGCAGGAAGCCTGAGAGCCACGTATGGGGAGCCACAAGCAGGCAGCCTGAGAGCCATGTATGGGGAGCCACATGCAAGGAGCCTGAGAGCCATGTATGGGGAGCCACATGCAGGGAGCCTGAGAGCCATGTATGGGGAGCAACAAGCAGGGAGCCCGAGAGCCACATATGGGGAGCCACATGCAAGGAGCCCCAGAGCCACGTATGGGGAGCCACATGCAGGGAGCCCGAGAGCCACATATGGGGAGCCACAAGCAGGGAGCCCGAGAGCCACGTATGGGGAGCCACAAGCAGGGAGCCACGTATGGGGAGCCACAGCTGGGGGCACCGTCCTACACTACAGCATCTTATTTTGCACTGGTAGTAAACTCTCATTTCAAGATTCCATTAAATGTGGAATTTAGCCAAAAACGTGCACTAGAAATTAATAAATGAATGAAAATATTTGTCAAAGTATAATCTCAAAAATGGAGCAAGATAAAGATATAATAATCTCTACCACAATGGTTCCATATATTATGATCAGACACTCCCCAGTGTACGCAAAGAATCATATAGTATTCTGCGGTGCCGACCACAAACGTGAGGGGTTAAAGAAGCACTCCTACAGCGCCAGGAGTTTTATTCCAGCACAGCTGCTTATATGTGTTTAATCACTATAACTTGGTCATGTGATCACAAGTCTGACTCTCCAAATCTTCCAGTGCCTTTTGGTTACAACAGGACGTCAGATTCGGACTTACTGTGAACTACAGGATGTAATCATCACCTACCAGATCCCTCCTACTAGATCCCAGACCCCTCCCAGCTCCATCTGTTATCTCTATGGGATCAGGATATATATATAGTTGTTATACACTTCCCTTCCAGCTCTATCTGTATACTGCTGCTGCTATCTCTATAGGATCAGAATATATAGTAGTTATACACCTCCCCTCCAGCCCTGTCTGTATAGTGCTGCTATCTCTATAGGATCAGAATATATAGTAGTTATACACCTCCCCTCCAGCTCTATCTGTATACTGATGCTGCTATCTCTATAGGATCAGAATATATAGTAGTTATACACTTCCCCTCCAGCTCTATCTGTATACTGCTGCTATCACTATAGGATCAGAATATATAGTAGTTATACACCTCCCCTCCAGCTCTATCTTATAGGATCAGAATATATAGTAGTTATATACCTCCCCTCCAGCTCTATCTGTATACTGTGGATATTATCTCTATGGGATCAGAATATATAGTCGTTAAACACCTCCCCCTTTAGCTCTATCTGTATACTGCTTCTATCTCTATAGGATCAGAATATATTAGCTATATACCTCCCTCTCCAGCTCTATCTGTATACTGTGGCTGTTATATCTATGGGATCAGACTATACAGTAGTTATCCACCTCTCCCTCATCTCTAGGAGTTGTAGTTTCGCAACAGCTGGAGGCACCCTGGTTGGGAAACACTGTTTTATGCTATAACGGATTACTGCAATTATACAGTATGGCTCCGAAAACTTCTAGAGCAGTGGTCTTCAACCTGCGGACCTCCAGATGTTGCAAAACTACAACTCCCAGCTTGCCCGGACAGCCGTTGGCTGTCCGGGCATGCTGGGAGTTGTAGTTTTGCAACATCTGGAGGTCCGCAGGTTGAAGACCACTATTCTAGAGTATGCATTTTTTTCCGCCTTCGTCCATCTATACTGTTATCGTTGTACATTTGATGGTAATTTTTTATGTAAACGTAGGCAGCACTCCGAGGAGGCGATGCAGCAAGGATTCATTGGTAATGTGTTTTTTTAACCCTTTTGCCATTTTGTTTGCTAAGAAAAACCAAAAAAGAAAAAAAAACAAAAACGATGAGCAGCGGCAGCAGAACGGATGTGTCAATCTTCGGAAAACACAAAGCGCCGCGCCATTAATAATAAAGAGGAGGATAAACATCGGAATATTGCACAGCCGCTCGAAACCTTGACATGTTGCGCTCACATAAATGGGATGTAAGCAGCGCTGGGGTTTTCAGCAGAAGGAAAACATTCCGTTTCCTGGCCTGTAATTATCTTTTTGTTTTATTTTTTATAGACTATTGGACGCTTCTTCGCCGCATGTCAATATAAATGCAGCTTCCCTTCTGAGCAGATAAGTTATCGTCAGGTTGTTGTGTGTGGGAGGTGATCAGAAGAAAAGGCGAAGAACTTCCCCGGCAGCGAATGCAGAGAGACGCACAAGGCTTTAGGGGGCGCAGATACTTATTGCTGCAAAAAAAAGCTATTTAATTTAATTTTTGTTTTAGTTCACAAATGTAATGGTTACAGCAGTGTTCTGCAGCTAGCGTGCCTCCAGCTGTTGCAAAACTACAACTCCCAGCATGCTGCCAACTCTGTCTGTGTCAGGAACTCCACAAGTTCCACATCTCCAGGTGAATGAGGACAGTAAATGAGGTCAGGATATGAGGACGGGATATAAGGTCGGGATATGAGGACGGGATATAAGGTCGGGATATGAGGACGGGATATAAGGTCGGGATATGAGGACGGGATATAAGGTCGGGATATGAGGACGGGATATAAGGTCCAGATGTGAGCACAGGATATGAAGACAGGATTTGAAGATAAGAGAATGGGAGAGAAGGACAGAATATGTAGTCGGGATATGTGGTCGGGATAAGAGGACGGTATTTGAGGTAAGAATATGAGGTTGCGATATAAGAACGGGATATGAGGACGGGATAGGAGGATGAGATATGAAAATGGGAGAAGAGGACGGTACATGCAGTCAGGATATGAGGATGAGATATGAGGTTGGATGGAAGAGAGAAGGACAGTATATGTAGTAAGGATATGAGGACGAGATATGAGGTCGGATGGAAGAATTGGAGAAGAGGACGTTACATGTAGTCGGGATATGAGTATGACGTATGAGGACAGGATATGAGGTTGGGATATAAGGTTTGCATATGACAAACGTAAAATAAATAGATTTGCACTACAGCACTTCTGCGTGTAGGTCCTGTGCATCAAAACAGGGGAAAAGGATGAGATTTGTGGTTGGAATATGAGGACGGGATATGAGGGCAAGGTATGAGGTCAGGATGAGGACGGGCTTTGAGGTGGGGATATGAGGTCGGCATATAAGGTTGGGATATGAGGTCGGGATATGAGGTGGGGATATGAGATCGGCATATAAGGTTGGGATATGAGGTCGGGAATATGAGGTCGGCATATAAGGTTGGGATATGAGGTCGGGATATGAGGTCGGCATATAAGGTTGGGATATGAGGTCGGGATATGAGGTCGGCATATAAGGTTGGGATATGTGGTTGTGATATGAGGGCGAGGTATGAAGTCGGGATATGAGGTCGGGATATGAGGTCAGGAAATGAGGACAGGATATGAGGACAGGATATAAGGTTGGGATATGAGGACGGGAAATGAGGACGGGATATGAGGTCTGGATATTAGGACGGTATATGAAGGCGAGGTATGAGGTCAGGATATGAGGTTGTGATATGAGGACGGGATATGAGGTAGGCATAAAAGGATGGAATATGAGGTCTGGACATGAAGATGGGATATGAAGACAGGATAAGAGCGTCATTGTTCCTTTTCCTCTCCCACAAGGTTAGATAGGAAGACCAGGCAACACCAGGTACTCAGCTATTTAAAGAATAAAGCATCAGTGTCGTTTTGAAGGGAATTGACAAGATTATATAGATATAAAATATAAATGTTCTAACCAAAAAATGACCCAAAAATCAATAAAACCAAAACAGACAATAGAAAATGATGAGCGATCCCGGTACATCTGCCGTCATATTTGTCATGGAGACAGGAGCCGACACGGAGTCATATAGCTGCAGGATGGAGGCTGAAGGCTTTATCTGGAGGGGGCTTCATTACAAGGAGCGCACAGCCCCCGCCACTTTTCTATATCATCTTAAGGGCTGCAATTTGTACGTCCCTGAAAAACTCGAGTGTTTTCCTGCAGCCATGCAGGACGGCCGCAGCATTCATTTTCACAGGTGAAGAAGCAGATCCTCTCTCCGGCATTATCACACGAAGGAACTGATCATTTCAATTGACTTTGTTTGACCCTTAAGCAGCTACATGGAATATCTTATTACACCGCGCAAGCAAGTGGATTGTCGCCAGAGAAGAACAATCAATGGAAACCTATTTTGTGTATGAAGTTCTAGGTGAAGAATACAAGTTAGGGACTGAATGTAACCGAGAGATGAGGTCAAATCGAGTAAAGAACTATTTCAATCACGTGCAGCCAACATTTGGCAAAAAAAAAAAAAAACCTTAAAGGGATATTCCGGATTTTTTTTTTCTTCAGCCTTTGAGCCCATGATGCCAAGTTATAATGCAGTATAATATACTTCTATTACCGCCATGCGCTGCTTTGCACTGTTTTCATGCACAGGACCCACACCTAGAAGTGCTGTAGTGCAAGTCATTTTATTTTACTCTCGTCTCTGACCTTTCCCAGCATTCCATTGGGGCCAGAGACAATATGTCATAAGTCACATGGTCTCCAGGGGGCGTGGCTATAGCCACGCCCCCTGGAGACCATGTGACTTATGACATATTGGCCCTTATTTACTAAGCTCTCTCTGACTATATATATATATATATATATATATATATATATATAACCCTATATAACTGTTTATAATACTGACTGTATATACCCACATTTTATTGTGGGCCAATGTCTCTGGCCGCATGGAATGCTGGGAAAAAGACTTGCACTACAGCACTTTCGGGTGTTGGTCCTGTGCATGGAAACAGGACATAGTGGTGGGTGGAGGTAATAGAAGCAGGGCTGGTGCAAGGATTTTTGCCACCCCCTTGATGCCTCCCATTGTAAGGTGGGACACCATACTACTGGGGTAACACACTGTAACAAAACTACTTCTCCTGTAATCTCCTAACTACTGGGTGACACACTGTAACAAACCTCCTCCTCATGTAATCACCTTACTACTGGGGTGACTCACTGTAACAAACCCCCTCCTCATGTAATCACCATACTACTTGGGTGACACACTGTAACAAATCTCCTCCTTATGTAATCACCTGTGAGAGCCTGGGGGGTGTAGGGTATGGGGAGTGTAGCTGTGCGGTAATTGAAGGGTGCTTGTCAACCCTTGCTATTCGTGATGCCAGGGTGAGGGGTCCTCAGTAATCCTTGTCCTACCGCCACCCTTCCCAAGAGCGATAGGGAGGTAGATAATAATAGAATGTCCACAACCGGAGAGTTTTCTGAAAACTTTTACTGAAGATTTTCTGCAAGCTTCATAAACTGAACATTCTCTATGTATACAGCTGCTTTCTCTGGAGATTGACAAAGGTTGGGACTTTAGCAATTTAGAGTCTTTAGGTATTAGGCGCTGTTCCACTGGATTTAAGGGATTTAGTTGCGGTCCAGTAGTCACGCTAGCATTAGCGGGGGTAGTTAAGAACTCACGGTTTTAGTTTCTGCTGAGGCCGGTAGATTTTGAGGCCTAGCGTGTCTTTGAAAGTTGTGCAGATCTGTCCTGCTAGTCCGGTGCATTGCCGTGGAATGAGATTTGCCATAGAATGAGATGGTCCGCCTCCATCACATCCTATTGGCTCTCTCTTGTCACGTGACATATTTAAACGTCACGCATCGATGCGCACAGCAGTGTCAATTTGGCTATCACAGGAAGAGGATCTCCTCACCCTGTGATAGCTGAAGCTGTACGGAGCTCTCATGGCCTCTGTGGCCTGACAGAAGTTCACACATGTACGCAGCTCATACGGCTGCCTCATATACATTTACTGTTGATCCACAGCGCTATCGGGATCCCTATGCCCGATGGCGCTGTCATCAGGATCCCCACGCCCGCAGCTCTACACCCCGTCCCCCGCAGCTGTACTCCCCGTCCCCCGCATCTCTACTCCCCGCCCCCCGCAGCTCTACTCCCCGTTCCCCGGAGCTGTACTCCCCGTCCCCCGCATCTCTACTCCCCGTCCCCTGTGAACGCTCAGGGAGCGATCCACAGCGCTATGGGGATTCCTACGCCCGATGGCGCTGTCATCAGTGTGCGTCCCCGCGAGCGCCCCATGCCCGCAGCTGTACTCCCCGTCCCTCCGTAGCTCTACTCCCCGTCCCGTTAACGCTCAGGGAGCGGGGAACAGAAAGTAGAGCATCGGGCGCAGGTTAAGTTATTCGCGTAGTGCTGCGCATGCGCAGTACTACTTTACCTGCGCCCGATGCTCTACTTTCTGTTCCCCGCTCCCTGAGCGTTCACAGGGGACGGGGAGTACAGCTCCGGGGGATGGGGAGTAGAGCTGCGGGGGACGGGGAGTAGAGCTGCGGGGGACGGGGAGTAGAGATGCGGGGGACGGGGAGTACAGCTGCGGGGGACGGGGAGTACAGCTGCGGGCGTGGGGATCCTGATGACAGCGCCATCGGGCATAGGGATCCCGATAGCGCTGTGGATCAACAGTAAATGTATATGAGGCAGCCGTATGAGCTGTGTACATGTGTGAACTTCTGTCGGGCCACAGAGGCCATGAGAGCTCCGTACAGCTTCAGCTATCACAGGGTGAGGAGATCCTCTCCCTGTGATAGCCAAATTGACACTGCTGTGCGCATCGATGCGTGACGTTTAAATATGTCACGTGACAAGAGAGAGCCAATAGGATGTGATGGAGGCGGACCATCTCATTCTATGGCAAATCTCATTCCACGGCAATGCACCGGCATCCACGAGAGCAGCAACCCAAGAGAGTGATAATTGGCTACAGCTCCCTTATATGGGCAGGGGCTGGACTAGTGCTAATTGGTCCATACTGATGTCAATCACCATTACAAAGATTTGTGGGTAACACGTGACCCAAGGACCTCCTAAGGTCCTCCAACATACCATAGACGAGATTAACATGGTCACATGACCGAAGGTCCTGTGACGCTAAACAAGTTAAGTATACTATACATTATGCTAGATATATACTATTATTAAATATATACATTTATTAGACTTAAGGAGAGGCGACTAGGGGCTATCCCACCTGACGGACCCTACCTGAACGTAGTTACTCTTACTCTGGGGACCTCTACACTAGGTACGGTATATAATACGGTACCGGGACACCACACACCTTACTGGTGTGTGACACACTGTAACAAACCTCCTCCTCATGTAATCACCTTACTACTGGGGTGACACAATGTAACAAACCTCCTCCTCATGTAATCCCCTTACTACTAGGGTGACACACTGTAACAAACCCCCTCCTCATGTAATCACTTTACTACTGGGGTGACACACTGTAACAAACCTCCTCCTCATGTAATCTCCTTACTACTGGGTAGACACACTGTAACAAACCTCCTCCTCATGTAATCTCCTTTCTACTGGGGTGACACACTGTAACAAACCTCCTCCTCATGTAATCTCCTTACTACTGGGGAGACAGCTTAGCGGCTGTCAGGACCTGCAGAAATAACAGTGCCATGAAGAGGGCGCTCTAGGCACCTACCTAATTTGCTTATAGGTGGAGCCGACCCTTAATAGAAGTATATTATACTGTATGTACTTGCCATCATGTGCTCAAAGACCGAGTTTACATGGACGAAAAACATGGAAAACACCGACGGACATTCTACACATTTGAATGATTCGACTAGGACCACTCGGAAATGTGCCGTCTCATAGATGGCAATGCTTTTCCGAGCGAAATCTGCAGAAAGAATAGACAAGTCTATTCTGCGGACACCGGGCTCGGAATTTCTGCAGCATTAACATCTGTGCACAGTGGAATATTGCTTCGGACATTCCGCCATGTGAACATAACACAAGGTGAAAAAAAAATTCTGGAATATCCCTTTAAATAAATATATGTCCAGTCGCTCCAAGTTATTTCTGCCATGTGCTCCAATTTGACAAACTTGGTTCCATTTGCATCATTTCAAGCTTCATCGGCTCCTATGGCATTGTTGATAAATGTGATAAATGTGATACATGTGATAAATGTGATAAATGTGATATATGTGATAAATGTGATATATGTGATAAATGTGATAAATGTGATACATGTGATAAATGTGATAAATGTGATATATGTGATAAATGTGATAAATGTGATAAATGTGATAAATGTGATAAATGTGCCCCTTTGTGCTCAGCAGGGGATTTCTCAATCACTATTAAGGTGGTGTTCCAATTACATTTTTGCTGTGCAGTTTTTGCACACTTTATTTATTTATTTATTTATTATTATTTTATGGCTATAAAACATACACAAATGGTCTCATTTACTAAGGCCTTTCTGGATAGATTTTGTAAGGTTTTTTGGGTTGCACGTGTCGGGAAACCAGAATTTTCTGCAAAAAAATTAAATAAAAACATACTACCTCTCACTTTACTCAATCAGGGAAAAGGGGGGGGGGGTCTCATTTTCTAAAAAAAAAGTAACAAAAAAAATTACACACACACACACACACACACACATATATGTATATATTTTTTTTCTTTCTTTTATGCGATGTTCCCTGGTATCAGCTTAGCTCCAGTTACGGAATATAAAAAGCTAATTGGGATTAATGCCAAGCCAGAACTCTCTCTCTCCAGAAGGAAAGAGCACCCATCTGCAGACAGCTGTTTCGGGATACTTGCCCCTCGTCAGTACAGAGCAGGGTAATCTGGCTTGGCTGAAATGAGGGGCCTCATCTCAAATTTACTAATGGTGGATTTGAGCTCTGCAAAACCCAACAAGTGTGTGAAAAGAGCAAAACATAGGTTGAATAGCCAAATACAAGATACAATAGTAAATACCACGGAAAAATACCTGTCGTAAGCAAAAACTAAATCCATTCTTAGTAAATTAGGCCAAAAATGTATGTATTTGGGGCCATCCACTTACTTTTATTTTAAGCCTTCATTTGAATCCTTTTTTTAAATTTTTTTTTTTAAATAGTGTAGGTTGGCATATGTCGCTGTAATGTCAGTTTCTGTGTTTTTGCATTTTTCTGCTTTAGTTCCTGTTCAGACTTCTACTCTAAGTCCTATTCTCCCTGGTTTAGGAAGAGTTAACCCTGCAGCACTGGGAGGATATATAAGGCCTCTTCAGGTAGGTGCTTTGTTGCTTTTAATTCGATCTGTACTCTGACCATGTCTTGTTTACTATGCATCTTAAGCTTTTTGTTTTAGCAGATATTGTTACGCCGAGCGCTCCGGGTCCCCGCTCCTCCCCGGAGCGCTCACGGCGTCTCTCTCCCTGCAGCGCCCCGGTCAGTCCCGCTGACCGGGAGCGCTGCTCTGACATGGCCGTCGGGGATCCGATTCGCACAGCGGGACGCGCCCGCTCGCGAATCGCATCCCAAGTCACTTACCCGTCCCGGTCCCCTGCTGTCATGTGCTGGCACGCGCGGCTCCGCTCTCTAGGGCGCGCGCGCGCCAGCTCTCTGAGTCTTAAAGGGCCAGTGCACCAATATTTGGTGCCTGGCCCAATTAGCTTAATTGGCTTCCACCTGCTCCCTGGCTATATCTGATCACTGCCCCTGCACTCCCCTGCCGGATCTTGTTGCCTTAGTGCCTAGAGAAAGCGTTTACTGTGTTTGTCCATACTGTGTACTTGACCTCCTGCTATTGCCATATTGACTACGATCCTTGCTGCCTGCCCCGACCTTCTGCTACGTCCGACCTTGCTCCTGTCTACTCCCTTGTACCGCGCCTATCATCAGCAGTCAGAGAGGTTGAGCCGTTGCTAGTGGATACGACCTGGTTGCTACCGCCGCTGCAAGACCATCCCGCTTTGCGGCGGGCTCTGGTGAAAACCAGTAGCAGCTTAGAACCGGTCCACTAGCACGGTCCACGCCAATCCCTCTCTGGCACAGAGGATCCACCTCCTGCCAGCCGAATCGTGACAGTAGATCCGGCCATGGATCCCGCTGAGGTTCCCCTGCCATCTGTCTCTGACCTCACCACGGTGGTCGCCCAGCAATCCCGACAGATCGCCCATCTAAGTCACCAGCTGTCGGAAGTGACCACCATGGTGCAGCAACTTCAGTCGCAGCTACAGCATCTGCAACAGCAGCTACCATCTCCTCCACCAGCTCCTGCACCTCCTCCGCAGCGAGTGGCCGCTCCTAGCCTCCGCTTGTCCCTGCCGGACAAATTTGATGGGGACTCTAGACTCTGCCGTGGATTTTTGTCTCAATGTTCCCTGCATATGGAGATGTTGTCGTACTTGTTTCCTACAGAACGGTCTAAGGTGGCGTTCGTAGTGAGCCTTCTTTCAGGAAAGGCCTTGTCTTGGGCCACACCGCTCTGGGACCGCAATGATCCTGCCACAGCCACAGTCCAGTCCTTCTTCGCTGAGGTCCGTAGTGTCTTCGAGGAGCCTGCCTGAGCTTCTTCTGCCGAGACTGCCCTGCTGAACCTGGCCCAGGGTAATTCTTCAGTGGGCGAGTACGCCATCCAATTTCGTACTCTTGCTTCCGAATTATCATGGAATAACGAGGCTCTCTGCGCGACCTTTAAAAAAGGCCTATCCAGTCGCATCAAGGATGTGCTGGCCGCACGAGAGATTCCTGCCAACCTGCAAGAACTTATCCATTTGGCCACCCGCATTGACATGCGTTTTTCTGAGAGACATCAAGAGCTCCGCCAGGAAAAAGACTTAGATCTCTGGGCACCTCTCCCACAGTCTCCGTTGCAATCTACGCCTGGGCCTCCCGCCGAGGAGGCCATGCAAGTGGATCGGTCTCGCCTGACCCAGGAAGAGAGGAATCGCCGTAGGGAAGAAAATCTTTGTCTGTACTGTGCCAGTACCGAACATTTCTTGGTGGATTGCCCTATTCGTCCTCCACGTCTGGGAAACGCACGCACGCACCCAGCTCTCGTGGGTGTGGCGTCTCTTGATTCAAAGTCTGCTTCTCCACGTCTCACGGTGCCCGTGCGGATTTCTCCTTCAGCCAACTCCTCCCTCTCAGCCGTGGCCTGCTTGGACTCTGGTGCCTCTGGGAATTTTATTCTGGATTCTTTGGTGAATAAATTCCGCATCCCGGTGACCCGTCTCGTCAAGCCGCTCTACATTTCCGCGGTCAACGGAGTCAGGTTGGATTGCACCGTGCGTTACCGCACAGAACCCCTCCTGATGTGTATTGGACCCCATCATGAAGTCATTGAGTTCTTCGTCCTTCCCAACTGTACCTCTGAGGTCCTCCTCGGTCTGCCATGGCTCCGGCTTCATTCTCCCACCCTTGACTGGACCACCGGGGAGATCAAGAATTGGGGCCCTGCTTGCCACAAGAAATGCCTCTCCCTCCCTCCCAGTCCCGTCAGGCAAGCCTCAGTGCCTCCTCATGGCCCCCGTCCTGGTGTCATCCTGCCCCGTGCCAAGCTTCACCCTCTGCCCTCCCTCCCCATTCCCACTCCTGTTGTACGGCCTGCCTTTGAGGAAACCCTTCAATCATTCCCAGTGTCCTCATCCCATGGGAAGCAGTTACCGCACAAAGAAAGGGGGAGACCTAAGGGGGGGGGGTACTGTTACGCCGAGCACTCACGGCGTCTCTCTCCCTGCAGCGCCCCGGTCAGTCCCGCTGACCGGGAGCGCTGCTCTGACATGGCCGTCGGGGATGCGATTCGCACAGCGGGACGCGTCCGCTCGCGAATCGCATCCCAAGTCACTTACCCGTCCCGGTCCCCTGCTGTCATGTGCTGGCGCGCGCGGCTCCGCTCTCTAGGGCGCGCGCGTGCCAGCTCTCTGAGACTTAAAGGGCCAGTGCACCAATGATTGGTGCCTGGCCCAATTAGCTTAATTGGCTTCCACCTGCTCCCTGGCTATATCTGATCACTGCCCCTGCACTCCCCTGCCGGATCTTGTTGCCTTAGTGCCTAGAGAAAGCGTTTACTGTGTTTGTCCATACTGTGTACTTGACCTCCTGCTATTGCCATATTGACTACGATCCTTGCTGCCTGCCCCGACCTTCTGCTACGTCCGACCTTGCTCCTGTCTACTCCCTTGTACCGCGCCTATCTTCAGCAGTCAGAGAGGTTGAGCCGTTGCTAGTGGATACGACCTGGTTGCTACGGCCGCTGCAAGACCATCCCGCTTTGCGGCGGGCTCTGGTGAAAACCAGTAGCAGCTTAGAACCGGTCCACTAGCACGGTCCACGCCAATCCCTCTCTGGCACAGAGGATCCACCTCCTGCCAGCCGAATCGTGACAGATATACTGAGTTTAACCATGGTTATCTGTCCTGTTTGATATATAGATTTTGACCTGCTTTGTTTTAGTACTTTTGTCCAGTTTTAGTATTGTGTAAGTTTGTCCTGCATTTGCTTTGTGTTGCCCTTGTCTGTATTCACACTGTTTTTTTTTTCAGTCCTGTTTTGACCTTATGATCCTTCTACTCCTAGGATTGATTTCCTGAGCCTTGTGCTAATCCGTCTATCTAGGAGCAAGTGAGTCTTGTGCCTGTACCCGTGTTTCCTTGTATTTTGTATTTCTGTTTCCTCCTAGGCCAGTATTCTGATCACTCAGTGGAGAGTGTCCACTGGCTAGGAGTCTATTTAGCTTTGGTTTTGATGTTTGGAGTGGGGTGTCTAGTGTGTTCTTTGTTCTGTGTCCAGTGTAAACAGTGTCCAAATTCACTTTAGCGCTAGGAAGTGACCAGCTCCAAGTTGTCAATCTGTCACTGAGATGTCTTAGAGACAGCTTAGGGCTCACTTCTCCCTGCCCTCTGTTCATGACAGTCACCCACTAAAAACAGTGTACTTTTTATATCAGGACAAAAATATGGTAATCTCCACTTTAAATAATGTATACAAATGTAAGACATCAAAAGCATAAACAAACCTATACAATTTTGGCATACGCTAGCTTTGTTAAAACCCATGAATCTGCTGTAGAATACATTTGTGTACGGTTTTTAAAGGGGTATTCCAGGATTTTTTTTTTTTTTTTTTTTTTTTACTAAGCTACAGGGGCTGTAAAATTAGTGTAGTTCATAATATAGTGTCTGTACCTGTGTTTGCTGGGGGTGATTTTTGCCCCAATGTTTATTTTATTACAGCATGCAAAAGTACTCAGGTCTCGTGTTTTCCCCAGGTTGCAGTGCGGCCCAAGACATTACATCACTAGTCAGGTGATCAGAGAGAGCCTGTCTGTGCTTCAATGGGCGAAGTGACTGCCGGGTGGGAGGAAGATCATTCTGTAAAAATTGTAGCTTTGCAACAGCTGGAGACACCCTGGTCAGAACACACTGGTCTATTGCATGGAAAGGCCCACAAGTGTGTTTCAATGGGTGGGGTGGCTGATGTGTGGGTGGGAGAAAAGTGACCTCACACTTTCAAACAAGGAATCATAAGACTCATAGTTTAAGGTATTTCTATTGCTATTTGCCAGATACATTTTTGATAAATCTGGGCTATAAATTGCTAGATCAGTATTTCCCAACCAGTGTGCCTCCTGCTGTTGCATGCCATTTTGGGAGTTGTAGTTTTGCAACAGCTGGAGGCACACTGGTACGGAAACTTTACTCTAGGGCGATTCACTGATCCCTTTAAAGGGGTACTCCGGTGGAAAACTTTTTTTTTTTTTAAATCAACTGGTACCAGAAAGTGAAACAGATTTGTAAATTACTACTATTAAAAAAATCTTTACCCTTCCTGTACTTATTAGCAGCTGAATACTACAGAGGAAATTCTTTTCTTTTTGGAACACAGTGCTCTCTGCTGACATCACGACCACAGTGCTCTCTGCTGACATCTCTGACCATTTTAGGAACTGTCCAGAGCAGCATATGTTTGCTATGGGGATTTTCTCCTACTCTGGACAGTTCGTAAAACGGACAGAGGTGTCAGCAGAGAGCACTGTGATCATGATGTCTGCAGAGAGCTCTGTCTTCCAAAAAGAAAAGAATTTCCTCTGTAGTATTCAGCAGCTAATAAGTACTGGAAGGATTATTAAGATTTTTTTAATAGAAGTAATTTACAAATCTGTTTAACCTTCTGGCACCATTTGATAAAAAAAAAAAAAAAAAGTTTTCCACCGGAGTACCCCTTTAAAGAGGAGACTTACAAATGATACAATCTATAGTAATGCGATGTCTTCACTTGCTTAACATTGTCATTAACGCTTCACAAACACATTATATACAGACCACCCATATGATCCAAAGCCCCCCCACCCCTTCATCGTCTCATAGAAATGTTGGCATCGCGCACTAGAGATGAATATCCTGACCGGTCGTGGAGCCGCAACCATGAAATTGGCTGGATTGGCCGGCGCTTGCTGCCATGATTATACAGTAATACTGGTCTTGGGTGTCTGCCAGGGATCAGCATCTCCGGTTATTCCAGGCTTGAAAAAGCTCCTAAACCTTATTACTAGTACAAGGTGCCAGGATAGCAATAGAGTTAATTTTGTTTTGTTTAAAATGTGTATAAAGTGACAGTACTTTTTGATAAAAAATAACTTTATTAGCAATTAATCGTCGACGTTGCGGAGGCCAAGAAGCAGCAGACAATATATGAATTTAATTACTGCACATAGCGCCACAGTACAACATACAGCACGGGTCTCCCTACGCCATGGTGTCTGCTGTTACTGCCCAATTTTAGCGTATTTGAAGCTTTGTGTGTGAGGGGGTAATGTGCTTCCTTAAAGGGGTATTCCAGGAAAAAACTTTTTTTTATATATCAACTGGCTCCAGAAAGTTAAACAGATTTGCAATTTACTTCTATTAAAAAAAATCTTAATCCTTTCAGTACTTATGAGCTTCTGAAGTTAATGTTGTTCTTTTCTGTCTAAGTGCTCTTTGATGACACGTGTCTCGGGAAACGCCCAGTTTAGAAGAGGTTTGCTATGGGGATTTGCTTCTAAACTGGGTGTTTCCAGAGACACGTGTCATCAGAGAGGACTTAGACAGAAAAGAACAACCTTAACTTCAGAAGCTCTTAAGTACTGAAAGAATTAAGATTTTTTAATAGAAGTAATTTACAAATCTGTTTAACTTTCTGGATTCAGTTGATATATAAAACACAGTTTTTTCCTGGATAACCCCTTTAACCCCTTAACGACGCAGGACGTATATTTACGTCCTGCGCCGGCTCCCGCGATATGAAGCGGGATCTCGCCGCGATCCTGCATCATATCGCTTCGGTCCCGGCGCTCATCAACGGCCGGGACCCGCGGCTAATACCACACATCGCCGATCTCGGCGATGTGCGGTATTAACCCTTTAGAAGCGGCGGTCAAAGCTGACCGCCGCTTCTAAAGTGAAACTGAAAGTGACCCGGCTGCTCAGTCGGTCTGTTCGGGACCGCCGCGGTGAAATCGCGGCGTCCCGAACAGCTGATCGGACACCGGGAGGGCCCTTACCTGCCTCCTCAGTGTCCGATCGACGAATGACTGCTCCGTGCCTGAGATCCAGGCAGGAGCAGTCAAGCGCCGATAATGGTGATCACAGGTGTGTTAATACATGCCAGTGATCAGCATAGGAGATCAGTGTGTGCAGTGTTATAGGTCCCTATGGGATAACAATGATCAGTATAAGAGATCAGTGTGTGCAGTGTTATAGGTCCCTAAAAGTTTGAATCACCCCCCTTTTCCCATAAAAAAAATAAAACAGTGTAAAAATAAATAAAAATAAACATATGTGGTATCGCCGCATGCGTAAATGTCCGAACTATAAAAATATATCATTAATTAAATCGCACGGTCAATGGCGTACACGCAAAAAAATTCCAAAGTCCAAAAAAGTGCATTTTGGTCACTTTTTATACCATTAAAAAAATGAATAAAAAGTGATCAAAAAGTCCGATCAAAACAAAAATCATACCGATAAAACTTCAGATCACGGCGCAATAAAATGAGTCCTCATATCTCCCTGTACGTGGAAAAATAAAAAAGTTATAGGGGTCAGAAGATGACATTTTTAAACGTATAAATTTTCCTGCATGTAGTTATGATTTTTTCCAGAAGTGCGACAAAATCAAACCTATATAAGTAGGGCATCATTTTAACCGTATGGACCTACAGAATAATGATAAGGTGTAATTTTTACCGAAATATGCACTGCGTAGAAACGGAAGCCCCCAAAAGTTATAAAATGGCGTTTTTTTTTTCGATTTTGTCGCACAATGATTTTTTTTTCCGTTTCGCTGTGCATTTGTGGGTAAAATGACTAATGTCACTGCAAAGTAGAATTGGCGACGCAAAAAATAAGCCATAATATGGATTTTTAGGTGGAAAATTGAAAGGGTTATGATTTTTAAAAGGTAAGGAGGAAAAAACGAAAGTGCAAAAACGGAAAAACCCTGAGTCCTTAAGGGGTTAAAGGGGTACTCCAGAGGAAAACATTTTGTTTTAAAGCAACTGGCGCTAGAAAGTTAAACAGATTTGTAAACTAAAAAAATTGGGGTATGTGCAGCTCACAATATAAATTAGTCGAGGCTGAATGGAAGGTATTTACACCCAAAAAATACCAGTATAAAATAATATATAAGAAAAAAAGGGGGGTACCAAATGCCTCTAGACTAATACCATACCAAAATTTTATGGTATTAGTCTAGAGGCATTTGGTACCCCCCTTTTTTTCTTATAGATTTGTAAACTACTTCCAGTACTTTTTAGCAGCTGTATGCTACAGAGGAAATTCTTTCTTTTTGAATTTCTTTTTTTGTCTTGTCCACAGTGCTCTCTGCTGACACCTCTGTCCATGTCAGGAACTGTCCAGAGCAGGAGAGATTTGCAATGGGGATTTTCTCCTGCTCTGGACAGTTTCTGAAATGGGCATCGGGTGTCAGCAGAGAGCACTGCGGACAAGACAAAAAAAGGAATTCAAAAAGAAAAGAATTTCCTCTGTAGCATACAGCTGCTAAAAAGTATTGGAAGGGTAAAGATTTTTTAATAGAAGTAATTAACAAATCTATAGAAAATAGGAGAGGCACCTATCTGCTAGTGACCTTGATCCGAGCAACTCAAATGGCACCTATACCCACGGTGTCGGAAAGTTAAAGTGATTAAAAGGAAAATTGAGGCTCAGGATCTTGAATACCGGATAGACATTTATTAATTCATTGTTTCAAATATGTAATCTCCTCCGTGACGCACAGGGCCCTTGTGGGTCAACGGGGACACAAAATACAATTTCATAAATTATAAAATTACATAGATAGCATAGAATACATTATAATATAAATATATAATTAAATACAATCAATATAAAAGCCCCACGTCTGTGGATATTCCAGCCTGTAAGAATAATATAGTGGTGCGCGTGTCTAATGAATAGAAACGATTATGTAAAGTGCAGAATTGTTCTGTTCAATGCGCTGTTTGTAGAAAGAGTGGTATCTGTTAGCAACAATGTAACAATTGTAACAATGTCTGGTATGCTAGCAGTGTTTATGAGCAAACGCGTTTCAAGTCCTGCATAGGACTTTTCTTCAGCAGCTTTAAGATGTGACACATAGCGGGTGGGCTGGCCCCCAGCGGTCGGACCCTCCATGATCAGACACTTATTCCCTATCCCATGGATAGGAAATAAGCTGAGTTCCCCGGAATACTCCTATAAAGGGGTACTCCACTGCCCCAGTGTCTGGAATGTTTAGTTCAGAACGCTGGGTCCGCAGGTCGTGATGTCACAGCCACGCCCATCGTGACGTCACACCCCCTCAATGCAAGTCTATGGGAGGGGGCGTATGTACGTCACGCCCCCTCCCATAGACTTACATTGAGGGGGCTCGGTGTGGCGTCACGACGCCACAGCCCGTACCCAGCATTCGGAACTAAATGTTCCGGACACTGGGCCAGTGGAGTACCCCTTTAAGGATTGTGTGTTGACTTACGGAATAGCCAACTCCAATAGGTTGGCCCTTTTCCTTTTGGACGTGGGCTACTTTGTAAGCTTTATGACTGAGTCAATGTAAATTGGGGTGGCGGGGGGTGGGCGGGCACAGAGCTGTAGGCTACACTTGATTTATGTCTTTGCCTTTGAAGCGAGGAGCCATAGATCACGGTGAGCAGTGATGCGGTGCCAGTGGTTATTGGATCACTATTGATCCCCGGCAGCAGCGAAGCAAGAAAGACATAGGTTGTATTTCTCCTGGTTACCTGGGTCTCCTGGTCACGGTTCTATATTGGAACCTTCATTCTGTTACATTCATGCACTAACTCCATGCTAGATACTGTCCATGTGATGCAGGGTTGGTCCTTCTACCATGATTTTTTATTTTTATTTTTATCCCAAAAGTTGTTGCATCATTCAATTTACTCCACTGGAAAAAAAACTTTTTTTTTTTTAAATCAATAAACTTTTTTTTTTAAATCAACTGGTGCCAGAAAATTTAACAGATTTGTAAATTACTTCTATTTAAAAATAATAATCCTTCCAGTACTTATCAGCTGCTGTACGCCCCACAGGAAGTTCTTTTCTTTTCGAATTTCCTTTCTGCCTGACCACAGTGCTCTCTGCTGTCCATTTTAGAAACTGTCCAGAGTAGGAGCAAATCCCCCTAGCAAACCTCTCCTGCTCTGGACAGTTCCTAAAATGGACAGAGGTGTCAGCAGAGAGCACTGTGGTCCAGGGGAGTACCCCTTCAAGTCATATGACCTTCCCTTAAAAATCATTTTCCTTTACAAAAATCCCCCATGGCTAGTGAGTTAAAGGGGTACTCCACTGAAAAACATATATTTTTCTAAATCTACAGGTGCCAAAAAGTTAAACAGATTTGTAAATGACTTCTATTTAAAAATCTTGATCCTACCAGTACTTATCAGCTGCTGTATTCTCCACAGGAAGTCCTATTATTTTTCAATTTCCTTTCTGTCTGACCACAGTCATATGACCTTCCCTTAAAAATCCTTTTTCTTTCCAAAAATCCCCCATGACTAGTGAGTTAAAGGGGTACTCCGCCCCTAGCATCTTATCACCTATCCATAGGATAGGGGATAAGATGTCAGTTCGCCGAGGTCCCGTTACTGGGGACCCCCGGGATCTCCGCTGCGGCACCCCGCTATCATTACTGCACAGAGCAAACTCGCTCTGTGCGTAATGACATGCAATACAGGGGCCGGAGCATCGTTACGTCACGGCTCCGCCCCCTCGTGACGTCACGGCCCGCCCCCCTCAATACAAGTCTATGGGAGGGGGCGTAGCGGCCTTCACGCCCCCTCCCATAGACTTGCATTAAGGGGGAGGGCCGTGATGTCATGAGGGGGCGGAGCCTTGACGTAACGATGCTCCGAGCATGTTGGACTATATAGTAGTATATAGTATAGGTCGGTGTTTCCCAACCAGAGGTGCCTCCAGCTGTTGCAAAACTACAACTCCTAGCATGATAGACTATATAGTAGTATATAGTATAGGTCAGTGTTTCCCAACCAGGGGTGCCTCCAGCTGTTGCAAAACTACAACTCCCAGCATGTTGGACTATATAGTACAGGTCAGTGTTTCCCAACCAGGGGTGCCTCCAGCTGTTGCAAAACTACAACTCCCAGCATGTTGGACTATATAGTAGTATATAGTATAGGTCAGTGTTTCCCAACCAGGGGTGCCTCTAGCTGTTGCAAAACTACAACTCCCAGCATGTTGGACTATACAGTAGAATATAGTATAGGTCAGTGTTTCCCAACCAGGGGTGCCTCCAGCTGTTGCAAAACTACAACTCCCAGCATGTTGGACTATATAGTAGTATATAGTATAGGTCAGTGTTTCCCAACCAGGGGTGCCTCCAGCTGTTGCAAAACTACAACTCCCAGCATGTTGGACTATACAGTAGAATATAGTATAGGTCAGTGTTTCCCAACCAGGGGTGCCTCCAGCTGTTGCAAAACTACAACTCCCAGCATGTTGGACTATACAGTAGAATATAGTATAGGTCAGTGTTTCCCAACCAGGGGTGCCTCCAGCTGTTGCAAAACTACAACTCCCAGCACGCCCGGACAGCCAACGGCTGTCCGGGAATGCTGGGAGTTGTAGTTTTGCAACAGCTGGAGGCACTCTGGTCGGGAACCACTGGTATAGCTTATGGCTGTCCGGGCATGCTGGGAGTTGTGGTTTTGCAACAGCTGGAGGCACTCTGGTTGGAGGATTGGTTGAATAAATACCGGCCATAGCATTTCAGGTACTTTTAACATAAAAATAATGGCCAGGTGGCAACCCTAATGGTCCCCCCCTTCAGAGCCCATCTTACTCCTCCAGTGTCCATCAAAGACCAAGGTGAGGTCTTCCTACCCAAATGTGGAATTGAAGTTTCAGAACCTGATGGCCACAAATGTTCCCTCCAGGGGCTTCCTAGAGATGATGGGACCCAAAATGTCTATTACCAATGACTGTGGCTCTGAAACTCCACTTTTTGCATATCCTAGTGACCAGGGCCAGCTCTGCCAATAGGCAAAATAGGCAGCTGCCTAGAGCGCCCTCTTGATAAGGGGCACCGCTCTGCAAAATTAGCTTTTACCTAGGGTGTCAAAAATCCTTGCACCAGCCCTGCCAGTGACATGTCTCCCCTTACTATAATGAGAAAGCTCTTTCATACCTTCTGTAAGGAAAGCTAATATATGACTAGTGATGAGCGGCAGGGGCCATATTCGAATTTGCGATCTTTGTGCGAATATATTGACGATTAGTTATCCAAAATTCGCATATTCGCTATGTTCGTTCACTTTTATTTCCCCATGCGAAAATTTTCATGAAAAAAATGTGCATAAAAATTTGCATGTGAAAAAAAAACAAAAAAATAACCGAATATTCGTCATTACGGATATACAGCACAATATTCAAAATATTAGCAAAATCTCGAAGTGGCGATATTCGCGATAAAAATTCGCATTGCGAATATTCATGCTCAACGCTATATATTATCCTACCATCGCATTAGTGGGAGAGATTTCCAGGAAAAAAACATTTTGACAGCGCGTCAAACCACATTTCTGCTCGGATCTCAGCGAAGGTCACAACATTTTTCCTTTATTCCGTAATAGCATATAAAAGTAATAAGTTGAACTTATAAGCGTCCAAACCATGCCTATCTGTCACATGACAAAGCGGCGGTACGTGGCCCCTTCCTTAATCGCATCCGGCAAAATGCGATGAAATTCCGCAAAGCTCGTCTTTCCTCCCAAGCCTAATACGTGTAATAAATCACATCCGTCTAAATGCAGATAAGATGTTTCCAGTTGGCGATATCCAGTCTAAGCGCCATAATGTCTATTTTCCAGGGACTTACATTGTAATCACCTGGCAGAATTCAGTGTTTATCATTACGGGGAGAAAAAAAACAAAAAACGGAGATTTATAGCTGGGTTGGATCCCTCGATGGACTGGGTTATTTCTGGAAATATGTTTGATTATAAATGAGGATAAATGAAGAGAAAAGAATCATGTCATTTTTTTTTTTGCATACTGTATGCAAATGAGTCTGCATCTGAGGGATCGGGATGGATAATCTGCATATAACACATGTAAACAGACGGGTCCTGCTCGCAGGATTGGGTAGAGTCTATTCTGATGTCAATTTCTGTCCTGTCTGATCCCTATTAAGATCGGAACATAGTAACATAGGGGGAGATTTATCAAAACCTGTGCAGAGGAAAACTTGACCAGTTGCCCATAGCAACCAATCAGATCGCTTCTTTCATTTTCAGAGGCCTTGTTGAAAATGAAAGAAGCGATCTGATTGGTTGCTATGGGCAACTGGGCAAGTTTTCCTCTGCACAGGTTTTGATAAATCTCCCCCATAGTTCATAAGGTTGTAAAAGTCCAGAGTCCATCAAGTTCAACCTATAACCCTAATGAGTCCCTACTGAGTTGATCCAGAGGAAGCAAAAAACCCTCATACTAGAGGTAAAAATTCCTTCCTGACTCCAAATATGGCATCAGAATAAATCCCTGGATCAACGTTCTGTCCCTATAAATCTAATATACATAACCAGAGATGTTATTATTCTCCAAAAATGCTTCCAGATCCCTTTTACAGAGTTCCCCATGACCACCTCCTAAGGCAGAGAATTCCACAGTCTCACTGCTCTTACAGTAAAGAACCCCGTCTGTGCTGGTGTAGAAACCTTCTTTCCTCTAGATGTAGAGGATGCCCCCTTGTTATAGATACAGTCCTGGGTATAAATAGATCATGGAGAGATCTCTGTACTGTCCCCTGATATATTTATACATAGTCATATATCGCCCCTAAGTCTTCTTTTTTTTTTTTTTTAAACGAAATAACCCTAATTCTGATAATCTTTCTGGGTACTGTAGTCCTCCCATTCCCCGATGGTGGTGTCATGGTGTGGTGTCCCAGCACCAGTGGCTGTCCCGAGGTTTTGGACTGTCTCGGGCAGTCTGGGAGCACCAGGTGTTGGGCCCACTAGCGTCCCAATGTTATATTAATTATGTGAAGATTTTAAAATGAGAATAATATATTTTTCTCAAATTAATTGTGTTACGGTTTCATGTGTGTATGTTTGACATGTTACTGTGCCTTTAAAATGTGAGCAGTGAACACCATGTGACCATGTCAGCCAATGAGAACCCAAAAGTCTCCCTCTGTATAGTGAGGTACAGGGGAAGAGTCAGTCTAGTACTGGACATTAGCCTGTCTAGTTCCATCCAGACTCCTGAGCATCAGCTAAGCTTGGGTGTGCTGTGTATTGTGTCTCCTAAGCAGAGGCCTACTCAAGCCTTAAAGGGGTACTCCAGCCCTAAGACATCTTATCCCCTATCCAAAGGAGAGGGGATAAGATGTCTGATCGCGGGGGTCCCGCGACGGGACCCCCGCAATCAGACATCTTATCCCCTATCCTTTGGATAGGGGATAAGATGTCTTGGGGCCGGAGTACCCCTTTAATCTTTCTTCTGGTCATCCTACAAGTGTAACTCGCAGGAGGATTACATGCCCCTGCAGAATAGTTTATACTGCCTTGGAAGGACCCTAGCAAAAAAAATCTACAGTTTACAATTCCGTCCGGTGAAAAGCACCACAAGTCTCAGAACGGTAACAAGGCTTGCATGGGGTACGCTGCACTCTCACACCAAGGCCAGCTGTCTGTGTGTCTGTCTGTGTGTTACCTTCTGCACAAGCTCAGTAAGGACAGTTATCCGTAACCGGACGTTGGTGTGTTTATTCGCTCGTGTCTGGCCCAGGAGACGCTGTCTCCCTACCTTTGGACCATGGATCGAAGAAACAGTGCCCTGGCATCACGAAATGATCAGGTATGTCTACTAACACCCAGTGGCCGCCACAATGGCACATATGGTCACTGGTATACAGGATGGAAATAAAAAATCATGCCCCCTCCCCCATACACAGACATAAAATAACTGGTGATTGACTGCGACAAGGGCCAATAAATGTGATGTATAGATAAGTGGGTCTTAAGTCGCATCTCTAAACTGTCCAGTCTTGTGGGGTGTTTCTGGTAGGAAGTGATTAGAACCTTCTAAACCGACAACCGGGCACCGGGGCCTAGGCCATTCAAGGCTCATTAATGTGTGTGGGGGTGAAGGCTAGCCAGTCGTGTCCGATGTCACAGAAGAGCTGCTGTAGAGCAAACTGCTGAAAATGTTCCTGTTGGCCATGATAGAAAGGAGTCAGATCACACAGGACATACGGTAGAAACGTATTGTGTATAGGGTTGCGTAACCACAGACCGGTCAGAGCGCTCATACTGACTCCATGTCTACTGGCGAAAGTGTCACAATGGGCATATGAGCATCAGAACTAGAGCATGGAGCAATGGAGGAAGGCGGCCCGGTCTGATAGATCACGTTTTCCATCATATGAAGGACAAGGTGCATGTGTATCACTTACCTGGGAAGAAGAGTAACTGGCGGGGGCAGTGTGTGGGTCCTGACATCTTGTGGAGGTTACTGCGATACATACCACCTACCGGGCCAAGTCCCCCCCCCAACTCCTTCATAGATCCCCTTAGGGCAGTGGCCTCTTTCAGCAGGATAATCCCCGGTCCACACTGCAGACATTGTTCAGGAATAAGGCTAGGTTCAGATTATACAGAATTTCCGACAGAAATTCAGTCGTAAAATTTCCGTCAGAAATTCAGTCGTAAAATTTCCGTCAGAAATTCTGCTTGCTAAAATGTATAGTGTAGTAAATGGGTTTCCGTTCACAAATTCCCACTTCGGAATTTGCGAAGCGGAAAATCCGCTTTGAAAATCCGCTTTGAAATTTCTGCCTGAAGAAAGGCGTTGCTCTTTCTTCAGGCGGAAATCCGCGTGGAACACATTGCAGTCTATTGGAGACTACAGAGTCCGCGCGGTCCTAGCGCCGACTGATTCAGCCGACGCTGGCTGCACTCGGAATCTCCGGGCGTAAATTTTCTGCCTGGAGATTCCGTAGTCTAAGCCTAGCCTAAGGAACATGACAAAGATCCAGGTGGTGACTCGGCCTCCAGATATCCCAGATCTCAATGTGATTGATAGTCTGTGGGATGTGCTGAAGAAACAAGTCTGATCTATGGAGGCCGCACCTCACACCTTAGGCTAGGTTCAGACTACGGAATCTCCGGGCAGAAAATTTCCACCCGGAGATTCCGAGTTCCGCCTGCGCCGACTAATTCAGGACCACGCGGACACTGCAGTCTCCTATAGACAGCTATGTGTTCCACTCGGATTTCCACCTGAAGAAAGAGCAATTTTCAGCGGATTTTCAAAGCGGATTTTCCGCTTCACAAATTCCGAAGTGTGAATTTGTGAACGGAAAACCATTTACTACACTAGACATTTTAACAAGCGGAATTTCTGACGGAAATTTTACGTCTGAATTTCTGTCGGAAATTCCTTAGTCTGAACCTGGCCTTAGGGTCTATTCACACGGCAGAATTTCTGCAAGCGGAAATTCTGAAGTGTGAATGGGAGTGCAGAATCCCATAGAAGTCTATGGGCTTTAATTTGCGTCGGAATTCCGCAAGCGGAAATTCTGAAGTGTGAATGGGAGTGCAGAATCCCATAGAAGTCTATGGGCTTTAATTTGCGGCGGAATTCCGCAAGCAGAAATCCTGCCGTGTGAATAGACTCTTATGGGATCTGCTGTTGATACCATAGGGCAGTGGTCCCCAAACTGTGTCCCTCCAGATGCTGCAAAACTACAATTCCCAGCATGCCTGGACAGCCGTTGGCTGTCCAGGCATGCTGGGAGTTGTAGTTTTGCAACATCTGGAGGGCCACAGTTTGGGGACCACTGCCATAGAACATATTACAGGTCTATGGGGTCCAGACCTCAATGGGTCACAAGGGGAGGACTATAAAATTTAGGGGGTTTTAATGTTAAGGCTGATTTGGTGTATGCCTGATAAAAGTTAGTTCTAGGCCGGGGCTACACTGTAACTTTTTGTAGCACTAAAAAAAAACTTTTAACTATTTAGTTACTGTTGCAGTCCATATGAACATATATAACTCAGTGTATTGCTATAGTTGCAGCATCTGTAGCTCAATGTAACTCAGTGCTATGAAAAGTCTTAGTGTAGTCCTAGGCATACGCTGACGAAACCCCCCCCAAAAAAATAAACGCTGTCCTTAGCTGTGGTGCTGAACTATCCGTACCAATTGTGGAAACCAAAATGCACCAAAAACCACCATGGCAGCAACTTTTGCCAGAAAGTTATACAGATTTGTAAATTACTTCCATTTAAAAATCTTAACCCTTCCAGTACTTCCAGCTGCTGTATGCTCCAGAGGAAGTTGTGTAGTTCTTTCCAGTCTAACCACTAGTGCTCTCTGCTGCCACCTCTGTCCCTGTCAGGAAGTATTCACAGCAGGAGCAAATCCTCATAACAAACCTCTCCCGCTCCACACAGTTCCTGACACGGACAGAGGTGTCAGCAGAGAGCACTGTGATCAGACTGGAAAGAACTACACAACTATCTCTGGAGCATACAGCAGCTGATAAGTACTGGAAGGATTAAGATTTTTTTTTTTTTTTTTTTTTTATATATAGAAGTAATTTACAAATCTGTATAACTTTCTGGCAAAAGTTGCTGCCATGGTGGTTTTTGGTGCATTTAGGTTTCCACAATTGGTACGGATAGTTCAGCACCACAGCTAAGGACAGCGTTTATTTTTGGGGGGGTTTTCGTCAGCGTATGCCTAGGACTACACTAAGACTTTTCATAGCACTGAGTTACATTGAGCTACAGATGCTGCAACTATAGCAATACACTGAGTTATATATGTTCATAGGGACTGCAACTGTAACTAAATAGTTAAAAGTTTTTTTTTTTTTAGTGCTACAAAAAGTTACAGTGTAGCCCCGGCCTAGAACTAACTTTTATCAGACACACACCAAATTAGCCTGAACATTAAAACCCCCTAAATATTATAGTCCTCCCCTTGTGACCCATTGAGGTCTGGACCCCATAGACCTGTAATATGTCCTATGGCAGTGGTCTCCAACCTGCGGACCTCCAGATGTTGCAAAACTACAACTCCCAGCATGCCCGGACAGCCGTTGGCTGTCCGGGCATGCTGGGAGTTGTAGTTTTGCAACATCTGGAGGTCCACAAGTTGGAGACCACTGGTCTACACATTCATCCTATCCATCTTTTGTTCTATTTTTTAAACTTAACACATGCTGCGAGTTGTAGTTTTGCAACATCTGGAGGTCCACCGGTCGAAGACCACTTTCCTATGGTATCAACAGCAGCTCCTCTAAGAGTCTATTCACACGGCAGAATTTCCGCTTGCAGAATTCCGCCTCATATAACTTTTTTGGCAACAGTGGATTAAAAAATAAATAAATAAATAAATAAAATATAAATATATTTTCATAATTGTGATACAATCACCAGAAAAGTAATCTACCTTTTCACAAATGCTAAGGAGAAAAGGTGCGCCCATTCTGTCTCTCCCCCCCCCCCCCCCCAAAAAAAAAACCTAAAAAACATTCCTGCTCAGACACGATCTCGGCCCCGCAGTAGACAGAAAATTGATTCACCTACAGATCTGTTTCTCTTGCGGATCGATGCGAGCACAGGCTTCGGCCGCTCTGCACTTAGAGATTGTCTTTTCACGCACATTCTGAGGTACGAGATGTAAGAAATAGATTTTTAGGGGGCGTTTGATGAGCAGATACTGAACTTCTCCACGGTACGAAGCCGGTGCCCAATTAAGCTTCTCTGGTAGTAATGGATAAAATGATTAGGTCTAAATAAAGTTTCGGGTCAACATTACAGGTGGAGGAGGCTGCGGCGCTGCGCTTTACCACCCTGGAATACGGGTTCCATTGATATCACTATACTGTATATTGGGAAGGGAATAACCACTGTGAGGCGGGATAAAGCCGAATTCATTTCTGGCTGATTACCATTGAATAATTCCACCAGAAATTCCGCCAAAATTTAAAGGGATATTCCAGGTTTAAACATCGTATCCCCTACGATAAGGATAAGGTGTATGGTCACAGGGGTCCTGCCACTGGGGACCACCCGTGATCTTGGTGCAGCCCCTGGCATTCTGTGCGGGGCGCTGCTTCCGAGATGGGAACGCAACATCAAGCCACGCCCCATTGTGACGTCACGCCATGCCCCCTCTATTCAGCCTTCACGCCCCCTCCCATAGACATGAATGCAGGGAGGCAGGGCTGTGATGTCATGTCCCCCTCTCAGAAGCAGAAAGATTTTGCGGGAACTCTGGTCAAATTCCTCAAATCTGCAAAAATTCCGCCGGGAATCTTTGCAGAACTTAATTTTCAAGGAAATTTCAGAATGTCCATTGTGTGAATATAGCCGTAAATTAAAAAAACTAAACGTAAACTAAAACTTTAGCGTAAACTAAAAAATTCTACCAGAAAATAAGCATGGGGTGATGATTCTGCCATATAAGAGTATAGCCAGATGTGTAGGGCCCCATTTATAAGCCATTTGGGGTACATGTTTGGATACTGGCAAAAATTGTATATCGATAAATACCGCAGCATGCTCACAGTGGACCCATTGACTTTAAAGGGGGCCTCTAGAGGGAAAAAAAAAGTTTTCAAGTCAACTGTCTCCAGAAAGTTATACAGATTTGTAAATGACTTCTATTTAAGTCATTGTTTACCTGTCAACTAAACGAACTCAGGCTATGATCCCTAACTACTCCTAACACTCAGAGCATTTAAAAGCTGTGTATCTTACCTTTCTTCTTGCTCACATAGTGAAATCTTCCAGCAGAAGAAAGTGGGCGTTTCCCAGCAGGCATGACATCACTGAAGCCCGCTGGAGGACCACTTCTGCCCTCACATCGTTGCAGAGCTGTGATGAGTAGAAGACCTCAGGCTCTGTGCAGCAGCTTTCAGTCTGTGCTTCTTTGAGGATCTGTTCAGCTTTTAAAGGGGTATTCCAGGCCAAAACTTTTTTTTATATATCAACTGGCTCCGGAAAGTTAAACAGATTTGTAAATTACTTCTATTAAAAAAATCTTAATCCTTCCAATAGTTATTAGCTTCTGAAGTTGAGTTGTTGTTTTCTGTCTAACTGCCCTCTGATGACTCACGTCCCGGGAGCTGTGCAGTTCCTATGGGGATATTCTCCCATCATGCACAGCTCCCGGGACGTGACATCATCATTGAGCAGTTAGACAGAAAACTTCAGAAGCTAATAACTATTGGAAGGATTAAGATTTTTTTATAGAAGTCATTTACAAATCTGTTTAACTTTCCAGAGCCAGTTGATATATATATATATATATATATATATATATATATATATATATATATATATGCACAATAATGGATTACCGCTCACCACACCCGCAACTGCTCCTTAGTCCGTGCTGTGGACACGCCGGTACCGCCTCCGGCTCACACAATTTGCAACAAGTAAGATAGTCCGGCACAGAACTGTAGTATGCAGTTAAGAACTCAGAACTTTATTTCAGCATAACGCAGTACACAGAAGCCTGACGCGTTTCGCACCGGAGTGCTTAGTCGTAGGTAACAGGTAACCACAATGAACGTCTTAAAATACACAAGATAGCGGTCACATGACCACACACATCATAGTAAAATCCTTCTCATACAAGACATGGTGCTGGAGTATCGGATTGGGAAAACACAAATTTTTTAGAACATGTTCACACCTAGAACGTTTGTTGTTATAGTAGACTTTCTCTAAAAACAGTGTAAACATTTACATCAAAGGTTAATAACTTATTTTGAGAATAGCCAGGTAGAGACACTCATCTGCAAGAACAGTAACCTGAGTATTATATTTTTTTTTTTTTTATTTATTTATTTTTAATTATTAATTTGTATATGTACCATTCTCAGTTATGTTAATATTGCATTTAAACATGACTATCTATTGGGGTCTAAGGGCAAGTGAGAGCTAAATCTAATCTTTTATTTAAACCGAGGGGATGCCTCGTACCAAGGAGGAATATCCAATATGCCTCCCTGTTGTAAAGCTTATTCCTAAGGTCTCCCCCCCTCGGACCCAAAGTAACCCTTTCTACCCCAGATACCCGTAGACCCGTTACATCTCCTCCATGTGCCTCCCTAAAATGACGGGATAACATCGACATACCTGTAATATTGCTTTT
Source organism: Hyla sarda (assembly GCF_029499605.1). Lineage (NCBI taxonomy): Eukaryota > Metazoa > Chordata > Amphibia > Anura > Hylidae > Hyla > Hyla sarda. Next base: position 123,390,923 of record NC_079198.1, on the reverse strand, counting down.
AGCATCTGAGACATGTTTTCTAAACCTCATTTTTAGAGAATTGCTAGAACAACCTACATACTGTATCTTGCAGATGGTGCAGGTGGCTACATAGACAATGGACTTTGTGTTACAATTTGTGAAGTCCCGTAATTTATAGAGGTTACCTGTGGAGCAAGATGTCACCGTGTCAGTGTTCACCATATGGTCACACGTGAGACATCTTGTATGTCCACATTTTCTATTTCCCACAGTTTTTAACCAATTATGTTTGCTACTAGACAATTTGTTGCTCTGGAACAAGCTGGGCGATATTTTTGAGCCTATTGAAGGGCCCTTTTTAGATACTATTTCTATGCCCTCCGACACTATTTCTTTTAGTATCGGATCAGATTCCAATACTGGTATGTATTTTTTGATGATACCCTTAATTTGTCCAAAGCTTACACTATATGGCGTTACGAAATATGGTTTGGTGACACTTTTATTTTTGTTTTTGCCTACCATCCCCTCCGTATTGCATCCTCCTCTCCTTGGTTGCTTTCTCCTAGTGTAGGTGACTAACTCCTTTCTGGTGATACCACTGACTTTTTCATGAGCTAGGTCAATGGTATGCTCACTGTACCCTCTATTTTTAAACCTAGTGTGTAATTCTGGTACATATACAAATTAATAATTAAAAATAAATAAATAAAAAACAAAAAATATAATACTCAGGTTACTGTTCTTGCAGATGAGTGTCTCTACCTGGCTATTCTCAAAATAAGTTATTAATCTATGATGTAAATGTTTACACTGTTTTTAGAGAAAGTCTACTATAACAACAAACGTTTTGGGTGTACTCAGGTGTGAACATGTTCTAAAAAATTTGTGTTTTCCCAATCCGATACTCCAGCACCATGTCTTGTATGAGAAGGATTTTACTATGATGTGTGTGGTCATGTGACCGCTAACTTGTGTATTTTAAGACGTTCATTGTGGTTACCTGTTACCTACGACTAAGCACTCCAGTGCGAAACGCGTCAGGCTTCTGTGTACTGCGTTATGCTGAAATAAAGTTCTGAGTTCTTAACTGCATACTACAGTTCTGTGCCGGACTATCTTCCTTGTTCCAATATATATATATATATATATATATATATATATATATATATATATATATATAAAAAGGTTTTGCCTGGAATACCCCTTTAATCTGTGAAGCTGCTTTTAGTAAGGCTCTTTGTAGCTTCTGCAGTTCTGGCCTAGAAGGGAGACCCCTGGTGGCCAGAAGTATACAGCCAAAAAACTAACATAAAACGTTTTTTATTTATTTTTTTTTTATTTTTTTTATGGAAGCCAATTACAAAAGTTATTTATTTGGCATAAGGAATCAAATATTAAAAATGATGTTTAATGACAGTGCCCATTTAACTTTCAGCTGCTGGATGCTCCAGAGGAAGTTGTGTAGTTCTTTCCAGTTTGACCACTGTACTCCCCGCTGCCACGCTGCCTGTCCATGTCAGGAACTGTCCGGAGGATGAGTAACTTTTCATAGCAAACTTCTCCTGACAGTTCCTGACTCAGACAGAGGTGTCAGCAGAGAGCACTGTGGTATGGAGTAGGATCATGGCAGAATCTTGCTCCAAAGCCATACACCCTGGGGAGGGAAGGGGTTATCCAGCATAAGTACTAAAAACTAGCTTCTTTCTTCCAGAAACAGCGCCATTCTTGTCTTCAGGTCGTTTGTGGTATTGCAGCTGTGTTCCATTAAAGTGAATGGAGCTGAGTTGTAATACCACACACAACTTGAAGACAGATATGGTGCTGTAGAAGAAAGCAGCTATATTGTTCTAATTCTGAATAAGAGCCTTTAAAGGGGTACTCCGGTGGAATTTTTTTTTTTAAATCAACTGGTGCCAGAAAGTTAAACAGAATTGTAAATTACTTCTATTAAAAAATCTTTATCCTTCCAGTACTTATTTGCGGCTGTATATTACAGAGAAAGTTCTTTTGTTTTTGGATTTCTTTACAACATACAGCACGGGTCTCCCTACGCCATGGGATCTGCTGTTAATCCCCAATTTTAGCGCATTTGAAGCTTTTTGTTTGAGGGGGTAATGTGCTTCCTTAAAGGGGTACTCCGGTGGAAAACATTTATTTTTTTTTAAATCAACTGGCGCCAGAAAGTTAAACAGATTTGTAAATAACTTCTATTAAAAAATATTTACCTTCCAGTACTTTTTAGCAGCTGTTTGCTACAGAGGAAATTCTTTCTTTTTTTGTCTTGTCCACATTGCTCTTTGCTGACACCTCTGTCTGTATCAGGAACTGTCCAGAGCAGCATAGGTTTGCTATGGGGATTTGCTCCTGTTCTGGACAGTTCCTGATACGGACAGAGGTGTCAGCAGAGAGCAGTGTAGACAGAAAAAAAATCCAAAAAGAAGAGAACATTCTCTGTAGTATATATAGCAGCTAATAAATACTGGAAGGATAAAGATTTTTTAATAGAAGTAATGTACAAATCTGTTTAAAGGGGTTATCCAGGAAAAAACTTTTTTTTTATATATCAACTGGCTCCAGAAAGTTAAACAGATTTGTAAATTACTTCTATTAAAAAAAAATCTTAATCCTTTCAGTACTTATGAGCTTCTGAAGTTAAGGTTGTTCTTTTCTGTTTAAGTTTAGTTTAATTTAGTTTAGAAGCAAATCCCCATAGCAAACCTCTTCTAAACTGGGCGGTTCCCGAGACACGTGTCATCAGAGAACACTTAGACAGAAAAGAACAACCTCAACTTCAGAAGCTCATAAGTACTGAAAGGATTAAGATTTTTTTAATAGAAGTAATTTACAAATCTGTTCAACTTTCTGGAGCCAGTTGATATATAAAAAAAAAGTTTTTTTCCTGGATAACCCCTTTAACTTTCTGGCACCAGTTGATTAAAAAAAAATGTTCTCCACCCGAGTACCCCTTTAATGGACCATAAATAGTCTATTAGGCTCTGCATTCAATCTGTTACCTAACCCTATACATTTTTGTTGTACAACTCAAAGGCATCGTATACCACAATTTTTAAGTCCCACAAAAAAAAAAAAAATAATAATAATAGTAAAAAAAAAATAAAAAAATAAAATAATAATAATAATAATAATAAATACATAGTCACTATTAGACTATCTTTGCTCCATAAAATCTACTAGGCCCATTGTGGGTATACTACAATCTTGTCAGCATATATTTTTTGCCGGTACCCCGACACATACTGGCGACATATTGTATTACAGTCAGACATGGACCTTGTTTTGAGGCCCATATGCAAATCGGTATGGAGCCGACGGGTTTCTGTTTAGCGGTGCAGCACCAGGGGATGCATTAAAATGAATGAATTCACTATGAGGCATTTAATGTAAGATACACTCATAAGCCAGACTTTGTAATGTGCAGCTGTTTAATCGTATTACTTTATTTAAGTGGAACGCTTCATCCAAAAAAAATAAAAAAAAATAAAAAAAAAAAAAACACAAGGAAATAAATATGCTAAACTCCCAAGAGAAGTGTGAAAGGTCAGACGAGAACTCCTCACGTCCGTTTTATTGTTTCTGCTGAAAATCAATGGATAGAAGCCCGAGCCTTTTAAATAAATTATTCATGTCAAATTGGTTTATTGACAACGCAAAAGAAGAATTCAGGAAAATACTTTCATCAGCCAAATGGCGAACACTAGCTTAAAGGGGTGCTCCTCTAGAAAAAGAAAAATAATAATTAAATCAACTGGTGCCAGAAAGTTAAACAGATTTGTAAATGACTTCTATTAAAAAATCTTAATCCTTCCAGTACTTATCAGCTGTTGTACGCTCCACTGGAAGTTCTTTTCTTTTTGAATTTCTTTTATGTCTGACCACGGTGCTCTCTGCTGACACCTCTGTCCATATCAGGAACTGTCCAGAACAGGAGAAAATGCCCATAACAAACCTCTCCTGTTGCAAAACTACAACTCCCAGCATGCCCGGACAGCCGTTGGCTGTCCGGGCATGCTGGGAGTTGTAGTTTTGCAAATGCCCATAACAAATGCCCATAACAAACCTCTCCTGTTGCAAAACTACAACTCCCAGCATGCCCGGACAGCCGTTGGCTGTCCGGGCATGCTGGGAGTTGTCGCTTTGCAAAAGCTGTAGGTACACTTGTTGGCGAACACTAGCTTAAAGGGGTACTCCTCTAGAAAAAGAATAATTAAATCAACTGGTGCCAGAAAGTTAAACAGATTTGTAAATGACTTCTATTAAAAAATTGTAATCCTTCCAGTACTTATCAGCTGTTGTATGCTCCACAGGAAGTTCTTTTCTTTTTGAATTTCTTTTATGTCTGACCACGGTGCTCTCTGCTGACACCTCTGTGCATGTCAGGAACTGTCCAGAGCAGGAGAAAATCCCCATAACAAACCTCTCCTGCTCTGGACAGTTCCTGATATGGACAGAGGTGTCAGCGGAGAGCACTGTGGTCAGACTGGAAAGAAGTACACAACTTCCTGTCTGTGGAGCATACAGCAACTGATAAGTACTTGAAGTATTAAGATTTTTAAATAGAATAATCTACAAATCTGTTTAACTTTCTGGCACTAGTTGATGTTTTCCACCAGAGTACCCCTTTAATCACCCTGGCTGCTGGCTATCACTAATGATGTCACCACTAGAGGCGGGGCTAAGTAATCATCTGTCCACAGTCTACAGTATATACAGTCCATCTATAGATTACTTTATACTGTATAACCCTCAAGCTATAGATGCCGCCAAGTTGTAGGTTTATTCAGTTTGTCTCTATAGATGCCGCCAAGGAGTTAAATCTATAGTCACAAGACAAAAACAAAAATCAAACATGTGATAATAACCTGAATTATATATGTGGTGGCCCAGTATGGGAGGTGTTACCCGTGCTCCTGCTGTCCTGTCGGGCAGCCTCCTTCTGTGTCCCCTAGGCCCCTGCACTTGTTTCCCATTGTAAATATGTTTTACCATGTAAAATGTTATAAAATGTCTTGTTGCTTTAAGAATTATACCATGTGATATGTCATGTGATTGTTACTCAGGAGGTACCAGTGACCAGGTGACCCCAAGAGTGACCTATGGGCTCCCTGCTAGTCTCCCCCATATAACCCCTGGGTGGAGCTTCTCTCTCTTCTGCTGAGGTCCAGTGCAATCTTGTCTAGTCTGTGTGTCCAGAGTGTTGGAGGCCTCAGTCCAGTCCTGCAGCCGCCATCAAGTCAAGTAAGATAAAGTCACAGCTCTATGAGTCAAGTCAAGTCAGTCCCTGTCATCTGTCAAGTCAGTGTGGTCTGCATTCAATTGTCCAGTCCTACTACAAGTCCCAGCAAGCCCTTAAGGTCTCTGTGTCACTGGTCACCTCCTTGGGCCCTGGCTGATCTGTATAGACTTTACCATCTGTCTACCCTCAGTAAAGCTACCGTTGTCCGTAACTTGGCGTCAGAGTCTTTATTGCCCCCGTGTCTAGCCCAGGATCCAGCGGTATACCTTCGGGTGGTTATAGGCTAAACCGTGCCCTGGCGTCACGAATACAAGGGGTTAAAGGAGTACTCCGGCGCGCACTTTTTTCCTTTTATACCGTCCGGGCTGCAAAATAAAAGAAAACACACTTTCTCTTACCTGCCAACGAGCCCCCGGAGCTCCGGTACAGGTGTTCGGTCCCCGGGCTGTATTCTTCTTACTTCCGGTTAGCCCGGCACGTCACACGGAGCTTCAGCATATCACCGGCCGCAGCAATGTCCCGCCTCAGCCAGTGATAGGCTGAAGCTCCGTGTGACGTGCCGGGCTAACCGGAAGTAAGAAGAATACAGCCCGGGGACCGAACACCTGTACCGGAGTGTACTGGAGCTCCGGGGGCTCGTTGGCAGGTAAGAGAAAGTGCGTTTTCTTTTATTTTGCAGCCCGGACGGGATAAAAGGAAAATAGTGCGCGCCGGAGTACTCCTTTAATGCCATCTGCGCCTAGGGTAACAACATCTGCCCTGCACCCCACCCCCCGCCATAACATATATATATATACACAATATATGCACATAAACCTTGGCCCCATCAGTCCAGCACAGTCTGGAAGAGAAGCGGCTCATGAATAGACATATACATTCCGGTAATACCAGCAAAGTCTGAAAGGTTTTCTCCCAGATCCGCAGTTACCGGGAACACAATAAATAACATACATTTATTTAACCCCAGGGGACACAATGAAAATGCAGAAGCGTCTGATGGGATTGATGGAAATGGATTAAAACCGGTTAAATTCTCTGCAAGCCTTATTGATCATTTCCACATTTCCCTCTCACTAAGGCGATGAAAGATCCGAGGAATTTGCTGCTGCGAGACAATAAAAGAGATGGATGTGTTTGTGTGCGATGACTGACGTGGAGGACATAGTCCATGAACATACAGCGCGGAGCATGAAAGGCCGCGGAGTGAGCAGCAGGGGTTAATAGGGCTTATCAGGATCTCTCCAGGTATAAGACTCATCCTCATCCAGTGTTACCTTCTGTGTAAGGGATATGAGGACTAGTATCCAGGTGAAGGAGCGCGGAGAGGGGGCGCACAGCAGACTGATCAGGAGCAAGAGCTTAAGATGCTATCGGGCAAGAAGAAAAATCTATGACACCGTTCAGTCTAGAAATTAAATAGAAATCCCTGGCTTAAAGGAGTACTCCGGTGGGCAACTTTTATTTTTTTAAATCAACTGGTGCCAGAAATTTAAACAGACTTGTAAATTACTTCTATTAAAAAATCTTAATCCTTCCTGTACTTATTAGCTACTGAATACTACAGTGGAAATTTTCTTTTTGGAACACAGAGCTCTCTGCTGACATCACGACCACAGTGCTCTCTGCTGACACCTCTGTCCATTTTAAAAATTGTCAAGAGTAGGAGAAAATCCCCATAGCAAACATATGCTGCTCTGGACAGTTCCTAAAATGGACAGAGATGTTAGCAGAGAGCACTGTGCTCGTGATGTTAGCAGAGAGCTCTGTGTTCCAAAAAGAAAATAATCTCCTCTGTAGTATTCAGCAGCTAATAAGTACTGGAAGGATGAAGATTTTTTAATAGAAGTAATTTACAAATCTGTTTAACTTTATGGCACCAGTTGATTTAAAAAAAAAAAAAAAAAAAAGTTTTCCACCGGAGTACCCCTTTAACGACGCAGGACGTATATTTACGTCCTGCGCCTGCTCCCACTATATGAAGCGGGATCGCGCCACGATCCCGCATCATATCGCATCGGTCCCGGCGCTCATCAACGGGCGGGACCCGCGGCTAACACCACACATCGCCGATCGCGGCGATGTGCGGTATTAACCCTTTAGAAGCGACGGTCAAAGCTGAATGCCGCTTCTAAAGCGAAAGTGAAAGTAACCCGGCTGCTGAGTCGGGCTGTTTGGGACCGCTGCGACGTTCCGAACAGCTGACAGGACACCGGGAGGGCCCTTACCTGCCTCCTCGGTGTCCGATCGGCGAATGACTGCTCCGTGCCTGAGATCCAGGCAGGAGCAGTCAAGCGCCGATAACGCTGATCACAGGCGTGTTAATACACGCCAGTGATCAGCATAGGAGATCAGTGTGTGCAGTGTTATAGGTCCCTATGGGACCTATAACACTGCAAACATTTTTTTTTTAAAGTGTTAATAAAGGTAATTTAACCCCTTCCCTAATAAAAGTTTGAATCACCCCCCTTTTCCCATAAAAAAATAACAGTGTAAAAAAAAATAAAAATAAACATATGTGGTATCGCCGCGTGCGTAAATGTCCGAACTATAAAAATATATCACTAATTAAACCGCACAGTCAATGGCGTACTTTTTATACCATTAAAAAATGAATAAAAAGTGATCAAAAAGTCCGATCAAAACAAAAATCATACCGATAAAAACTTCAGATCACGGCGCAAAAAATGAGTCCTCATACCGCCCCTTACGTGGAAAAATAAAAAAGTTATAGGGGTCAGAAGATGAAATTTTTAAACATATACATTTTCCTGCATGTAGTTATGATTTTTTCCAGAAGTGCGACAAAATCAAACCTATATAAGTAGGGTATCATTTTAACCGTATGGACCTACAGAATAAAGATAAGGTGAAATTTTTACCGAAATATGCACTACGTAGAAACGAAAGCCCCCAAAAGTTACAAAATGGCATTTTTTCTTCGATTTTGTCGCACAATTATTTTTTTTTTCCGTTTCGCCGTGCATTTTTGGGTAAAATGACTGATGTCACTGCAAAGTAGAATTGGTGATGCAAAAAATAAGCCATAATATGGATTTTTCGGTGGAAAATTGAAGGGTTATGATTTTTAAAAGGTAAGGAGGAAAAACGAAAGTGCAAAAACGGAAAAACCCTGAGTCCTTAAGGGGTTAAAGCTCCTGCTGTGGGGATCATAAGCACCTTTCAGGTGTGTAATCTGAACTCAACCAAAGGCTTTCCAGCACAACAGAAAGTAAAACAATGAAACTTCAGGTTAATTGCTGCAGAATAATAGGGCTACACCCATCCCCCCCCCCCCCACACACACTTTAAAAAAATAAAAAAACTGCCATGTTATTTTTCAATCCCAAGTCATGTGATTCTTTCATCACGTGACTTAAGGATTTCTCAAGGGGCTTTAAAGGGGTACTCCGCTGCTGGACATTTTATCCCCTATCCAAAGGATAGGGGATAAGATGTCTGATCGCGGGGCTCCCGCTGCTGCGTGCTAAACAAATGCAGGGTTCCTGCGGCAGTGGTCGTGACGTCGTAGCCACGTTCCCGCGTGAGGTCACGCTGCTCCCCCTCCCATAGACGTAAATGGAGGGGCGTGGCCGTGACGTCATAATCACGGCCTCCGGCTCCGAGCGTTCTGAACAAAATGTTCAGAACGCTGGAGTACCCTTTAAACCTTTAAGGACTCAGCCCATTTTCACCTTAAAGGGGTACTCCCCTGCTCAATGTTTGAAACATACTGTTCCGAACGCTGGAGCCGGCGCTGGGAGCTCGTGATGTCATAGCCCGCCCCCTCATGACGTCACGCCCAGCCCCCTCAATGCAAGTCTAAGGGAGGGGGCGTGACAGATGTCACGCCCCCTCCCATAGACTTGCATTGAGGGGGTGGGGCGTGACATCATGAGGGGTGCGGGGCTATGACGTCACGATCTCCCGGCGCCAGCTCCAGCTTTCGTAACAGTTTGTTTCAAACGCTGAGCAGCAGAGTATCCCTTTAAGGACGCAGCCAATTTTTAGTTTTTGCACCTTCGTTTTTCCTTCTCCCCTTCTAAAATTCAACATGTTCAATTTTGCGGTAAATTTCTATCACAAATAGTGAATATGCCCCGGAGAGTATAATGATGCTCACATATAATATACAGTCACATAGAGCAATGTTCATCAATGGGGATTGTAGGTTAAGGGTTGTATAGTATAACCCTGTGAAGCAATGTAGCAACAATATAACAATGGGGGAGATTTATCAAAACCTGTGCAGAGGAAGAGTGGTGCAGTTGCCCATAGCAACCAATCAGATTGCCTCTTTCATTTTCCACAGGCCTCTTTAGCCTGCACACAGCATTCAGGAAATCAATGTTCCGGACGCTGGGGAGCGGAGTAACCCTTTAATAAATTTGCTAATATTTCAGAAATTATGTTTTTCCTTTGTCATTATGGGGTATTGAGTGAAGAATGATGGGGGAAATTATGTTGATGTTAGCACGAGACTGCAACATAACAAAATGTGGGAAAATAAAAGGGTCTGAAAACTTCTCGAATGTGCTGTTGCTGTACGTAGATAGAAAGACATGAAATAGAGATTAAAGGGGTCATCCGGCCAAAGAGCAGCACCCGTATTTTATGTGGGGCTGCGTCTCTAGTCTCAGAAAGCTCTTTGTTTCCGGGACTGGAAGACATCACGACGTCACGCCCCCTCCCATAGACATGAATGGGGGGGGGGGGCATGGTGTGGCGCCACGAGGGGGCATGACGTTACGTCACGTCTCCAGTCCCGGAAACAAAGGGGGAGATTTATCAAAACCTGTGCAGAGCAATAGTGGTGCAGTTGCCTGTAGCAACCAATCAGATCGCTTCTTTCATTTTTTTTTAAAGAGTCCTGTGGAAAATGAAAGTAGCGATCTGATTGGTTGCTATGGGCAACTGCACCGCTCTTCCTCTCTACACAGGTTTTGATAAATCTCTCCCCAAAAGCTTTTCCGAGACTGGAGACGCAGCCCTGCATAGAATGCGGGTGCTGCACGGAGATCGTGGGGGGTCCCAGAGGCGCCCCCCCCCCCCCGCAATCAGACATCTTATCCCTTGTTCTTTGGATAGGGGTTAAGATGTCTTTGGCCCGGAATACCCCTTTAAATAGATATAAAATATGATATAGATACTTTTTTCTTCATCCCCAGGCTTTTCCAGAGGAGGAGCGATGCTCATAAATATTTACGCGGTGGTTTTCGCCGCTCTTTGTAATCACGCAGCAATCACTTCATCAATGGGCATTGGATCCTGATTCCCTGCAAGAGGAAAGTGCAGCCGTATAATGCTCTCCATGGGAAGAAACATAATATGAGTCAATGGGCTGTGATAACCCCCGTCCTGCACACGCAATGACATCACCAGCTCCCTCCGTATACAGGGCAGGAGAATACAACTTCTCTTTACAGATCTACAATAATCTTTTAGGTCTGCGCTAAAAACCTCACAAATGTGTAAAATGCAATTATCGTTTTTTTTTTTTTAATGTAATATTCATGATATGAGATTAAAGGGGTACTCCGGTGAAAAGCTTTTATTTATTTTTTTAAATCAACTGGTGCCAGAAAGTTAAACAGATTTGCAAATGACTTCTATTAAAAAAATCTTAATCCTTCCAGTACTTATTAGCTGCTGAATACTACAGAGAAAATTATTTTCTTTTTGGAACACAGTGCTCTCTGCTGAATCACCAGCACAGGGCTCTCTGCTGACACCTCTGTCCATTTTAGGAACTGACCAGAGCAGCATATGTTTGCTATGGGGATTTTCTCCTACTCTGGACAGTTTTTATAATGGACAGAGGTGTCAGCAGAGAGCACTGTGCTGTTGATTCAGCAGAGAGCTCTGTGTTCCAAAAAGAAAATAATTTCCTCTGTAGTATTCAGCAGCTAATAAGTACTGGAAGGATTAAGATTTTTTAATAGAAGTAATTTACAAATCTGTTTAAATTTCTGGCACCAGTTGATAAAAAAAAAAAAAAAGTTTTCCACTGGAGTACCCCTTTAAAGGGGATGTATCAGGTGATTTATGTCACCCTATCTACCAGCAGAATAAAGCAACAGAATAATACAGCAGCACACTACTAGCACAAAGATATAGATAAAACATGAGTATATAGATAAAACAAGGTGTCTTGGATGTTTCAGGTCCTGCAATGCCTGCTGAACTGATCACACAGAGGCATATTCATAGTGTAGGGTCCGTCCCAATGAGGACACCTTACCATGGTGGGACGGTCCAAGCTATTTGGCCGCCAAATTGCAAGCTAAGTACCTTACTATTTTATAACTTCATAATTTTATATTTCCATTTATTGCACCATAGCTGTATAGCTTTTCATGTTTTATCTATATCTTTGTGCTGGCAGTGTGCTGCTGTATTCTTCTGTTGCTGTATATTTAGCCCAGCAGCGTGCACCTGCAGGCCAGGTCCATATAATAGTTTGGAATCAATAGTGCTGGCCAACTTATCCTTTGTACCAGCAGAATAAGATAGAGAGAGATAATCTAAGATCTTGGATATAGGGGATTTTTGGAGTTGGAGTAGAATTTTATAGTACAAAGCAGAGTAAGTCCAGACAGGACTCCTAGGTAAGACAGTGAGAATCCTGCTGACCCTACCCACACAGGATGATTGACAGCTTTCCCTGTATAAGTGTGTGTATATTGTAACCTGTCTATTACTGTGGGTACCACTGCTGAGAATCCAATTCATAAGCTATAAGTGTATTTCTCAGCAAGTGTTCAACTCTCCTGCAGCGCCACCATTAGGGAAATAAAGCATTACACTATTCTTATTAAAATCAAGAGGGGGGGGGGGGGGGGGGGGGTCTGTGTAATACATGAAGATGTCATATCCTCCTTTGTGCCCATATCATGCACACCCACCATTATTAGTCCTACCGCACCATGTGTTTTATTCCAGCACAGCTGCATCCATACTTTTCATTAGTGTAACTGGGTCATGTGATTACGGATCTGATTCACAGCGCTTAATGTGTCAGAGGTAGTGGTCAGTCCTGCGTCAGCTGACTTCTTGTGAACTGGAGGATGACATCATCATCTACCAGATTGCTTTCCTCCCAGCTCTATCTGTATGCTGCTGCTTTTTTCTAATGTACCAGGATATATAGTAATTACACACCTCCCCTCCAGCTTTAGCTGCATACTGCTGCTGCTTTTTCTAATCTTTGTTTTTTAATCTTTTGAGGCATATGTGTCTTTAAATATTGTTGCTAAGCCTGTGTAACCAGGGAAGGTGTCAGTGACCAGATGACTTGTGTGGTGACCTATAGGACTCCCCAAAAGACATCCTATATAAACTAAGGGAGGAGCTAGTTCAGTCTCTTGAGTTTTAGTCTTTGCTGAGTACAGAACAGTCAAGACCTGAGAGTGTTCGGTGTCCTGAAGAGTCCAAAGGCCTAACCACGCAGCCACGCTTCCACCAACCAAGTGCCCCACAGGTGAACGTCAAAGCCTGGTAAGCTACACAAGGGGTGAAGTCTAGTCAGTCGTAGTCAAGTCAGTCAAGTCTGTCTAAATTCAGTGTGGGTCTGCATAATTCATACAAGTATACTACAAGTCCCAGCGAGCCCTCAAGTCTCCTAAGTCACTGGTCATCTCCTTGGGCCTAACTGAGCTGTAAAGACTATTCCATCTGTCTGCCTCAGTAAAGCTGCCGTTGTTCCGTAACTTGGCATCGGAGTCATTATTTGCCCCGCGCCTAGCCCAGGATTCTGCGGCCATACCTCGGGTGGGGAAGAGGGTAACCACGCCCTGGCGTCACGAATACATGGGGTTAAGGCATCTGCCCCTAGGGTAATAACATCTGCCCTCATCACACCAAAACCATATATAAAAATATGTGTTTTTTTCTGTTTTTGCTACGATTTTTTTTCCAAAAAATGGCAGCAAAAATTATGCTATTTTGCAGCAATTGTGCAAATGCAAATGTGTCATTATTACCTCGATTCTGGAAAATCCCAGCAAAAATATTGCAGAACTGTTTGAAGAATGGAGATAACAATTCAGTTTCATGAACACAACCTGAAGACTTCATAAAACACCTCAATTGTGATAATACATCTCATGGCAAATTTTCTCTAAAAAAACACACACCTAGTATAAGAAAGCACATCAAAACTGCACGAAATGTGAACTGACCCCAAACCACTTATGTGTCAGTTAATAATCAGTTCACCTGGATAAACTCCAGCAATGTAATTCAATGACCAGGAGCAGTGATAGCACTTCACACCCTCCTTTGCAAAACCAGGGGACTCATGGGAAATGAAGGCATCATCAGGAAATCAACACAATTCACAGTAAACAAAGTATATAGAATATCGGCGAAAAGAAAAAACGAACTGCTCTCACCATCCAATCCATGTGACCAGGCAGACAAGACAGACATAGGTGGGGGTGGAGGCAGGGGTGACCGGGACAGACTGTTTCACGCTGTTAAGGTATACCGGCTGGAAGAAGTGCCTTAAAGGGTACCTCTCATCAAATAAACTTTTGATATATTTTTAGATTAATGAATGTTGAATAACTTTCCATAGCATGTTAATGAAAAATATGCTTCTTTCTATTGTATTTTTCCCGATCAGTCCTGTCAGCAAGCATTTCTGACTCATGCTGGAGTCCTAAACACTCAGAGCTGCCAGCCTGCTTTGTTCACAGCCAAACAGACTGTGAACAAAGCAGGCTGGCAGCTCTGAGTGTTCTCCTTTGTGAACAATAGCAGACTGCAGCTCGTAGTGTTTAGGACTCCAGCATGAGTCTGAAATGCTTGCTGCCAGGACTGGTAGGGAGACCCCTAGTGGTCATTTCTTCAAAGTGGAAAATTAAATAGAAAGAAGCATATTTTTTAATAACATGCAATTGTAAAGTTATTCTTCATACATTAATCTATAATATATCAAAAGTTTTTTTTTGATGAGAGGTACCCTTTAACAGCGTGAAACAGTCTGTCCCGGTCACCCCTGCCTCCACCCCCCCCACCTATGCCTGTCTTGTCTGCCTGGTCCCATGGAATAAACGAAACGAGGTTGTTTGGTGAGTGCAGTCCGTGTTTTTCTTTTCGCTGATACTCTTATACACTATTGGATTGTGCACCACCGCACCTAACGCTACACGTCAAGGACCTCCAGAGCTACCTATGCCACACATGTCGCCGCACACCGCCGTTGAGCAGTGCCGGACCATTTCTTTCTTCCTTTTTAACCATTAAAGTATATAGAAGATAAATAATTTGGAGGAAAGTCGTAGCGTTTTCTTCATGCCCCAAATCTCCGCCATGCGGTGCATCCATCCGTCACAATTATACGTGAGTATTTAAGTATCTTTAGTGCACTCACAGAGGATATTAGCGGAGCTCACAGCGGAGACTACAATACATTAATGATGGCCGCGCCGCACAGCCGCTCTGTGACAAATGCCTCATACTAGGAGGGGGCAGATTGCTGATCAGTGCATAATGCAAGTTATCACTCAGCGGGGAGCGCATCGATGTGAGCCCAAATCCCTCATGTCATTTATGGAAGCCGTTTGCCTCTGAAGCTTGCAGATATACTTAACCCCTTCCTCCCCTGATCCTTCCGAGCAGAGTTTTCTCTCAGTCGTTGATCACAGGGTCGGCTAAGTCTCTCTCTTGTCCATCGGCCTGTCATCTCTATATGTTGGACATGCATCACATTTACTATTTATTACTTAATAACCCATCGTACAAATAGCGTAATTTGCAGAGGGCGCAATTTGGAATGGTCTGTCTGCCAGGGTCAGTATCTGTTGTTTACTTAAAGGGGTACTAGACATCTTATCCCCTATCCAATGGCACCCCAGACATCCAATGCACGGAGCCAACTCCGCTCCATGCCGGATGACTGGTGATTCATGGCGCCCCCTCCCATAGACTTGCATTGAGGGGGCGTGGCCGGGACATCACGGGCCTCCGGCGCTGCACCCGACGCTCTAAACCAGTGGTCTTCAACCTGCGGACCTCCAGATGTTGCAAAACTACAACTCCCAGCATGCCCGGACAGCCGTTGGCTGTCCGGGCATGCTGGGAGTTGTAGTTTTGCAACATCTGGAGGTCCGCAGGTTGGAGACCACTGCTCTAAACGAACGCTGGGTGCAGCAGGGCGATTGCGGGGGTCCCCAGTGGCAGGACCCCTGCGATCAGACATCTTATCCCCTATCCTTTGGATAGAGAATAAGATGTCTAAGGGCGGAGTACCCCTTTAAGAAACTATGTCTTCAGAACCCTTCTTGTTTTCCCGAGAAGACTTTCAAGAGTTAAATATGCGGCTTGCAGTTTGTATTTAAGATTGTAATATGAGTATATTATAGTGCTACAGTCTGGAAGGCAGTGTTTTCCAACCAGTGTGTCTCCGGCTGTTGCAAAACTACAACTCCCAGCATGCCCGGACAGCCTCCGGTAAAGAAATAAAAGGATGTTTAACCCCTTAAAGACCAGGGTTTTTTTGCACTTTCATTTTTTCCTCCTTACATTTAAAAAATCATAACTCTATCAATTTTGCACCTAAAAATCCACATGATGGCTTATTTTTTGCGCCACCAATTCTACTTTGCAATGACATCCGTCATTTTACCCGAAAATCTACGACGAAATTGAAAAAAAAAATAATTGTGCGACAAAATTGAAGAAAAAACACAATTTTGTAACTTTTGGGGGCTTCCGTTTCTAAACAGTAAATTTTTCGGTAAAATGACACCTTATCATTATTCTGTAGGTCCATACGGTTAAAATGATACCCTACTTATATAGGTTTGATTTTGTCGCACTTCAGGAAAAAATCATAACTACATGCAGGAAAATGTATACGTTTAAAATTGTCATCTTCTGACCCCTATAACTTTTTTAATTTTCCGTGTATGGGGCGGTGTAAGGGCTAATTTTTTGCGCTGTGATCTGAAGTTTTTAGCGGTACGATTTTTGGATTGATCTGACTTTTTGATCGCTTTTTATTCATTTTTTCATGATATAAAAAGTGACCATAAATACATTATTTTGGACTTTGGCATTTTTTGGCGTGTACGCCATTGACCGTGCAGTGTAATTAATTATATATTTTTTAGTTTTATTTACACTATTTTTTTTTAAATGGGAAAAGGGGGGTGATTCAAACTTTTATTAGGGAAGGGGTTAAAGGGGTAGTCCGGTGGTGAAAAACTTATCCCCTATCCTAAGGATAGGGGATAAGTTTGAGATCGCGGGGGGGGTTGGGGGGTTGGGGGGTGTCCGACTGCTGGGGCCCCCTGTAATCTCTCTGTACAGGGCCCCGACTCTCCGGCCAGATAGCGGGTGTCGACCCCCGCACGAAGCGGCGGCCGACACGCCCCCTCAATACATCTCAATGGCAGAGCCGGAGATTGCCGAAGGCAGCGCTTCGGCTCTGCCATAGAGTTGTATTGAGGGGGCGTGTCGGCCGCTGCTTTGTGCGGAGGTCGACACGCCCCCTTCCCGCGGGCTCTCGGGGCTCCGTACAGGAGATCGCAGGGGGCCCCAGCGGTCGGACCCCCCGCGATCTGCAACTTATCCCCTATCCTTAAGATAGGGGATAAGTTGTTCACCACTGGACTACTCCTTTAAAAGATCTTCATTCACTTTTTTTTTCACTTTTTTTTGCAATGTTATAGCTCCCATATGGGGCTATAACACTGCACACACTGGTCTTTTACATTGATCAGTGGTTTCTCATAGGAAACCGTTGATCAATGATTCTGCCGCTTGACTGCTCATGCCTGGATCTCAGACACTGAGCAGTCATTCAGCGATCGGACAACAGGAGGCAGGTAAGGGGACCCTCCTGCTGTCCTACAGCTGTTCGGGATGACGCGATTACACCGCGGAGATCCCGAACAGCTCCCTGAGCTAACCGAAAGGACCCAGGACGTACCGGTACGTCCTTGGTCTTTAAGGGGTTAAAAAACATCAGGGCAAAAATCACAGAAGAATTGCGAGACCACCATAAAACACAGGTACAGACACTATATTATAAACTACAATAACTTTACAGCCCCTGCAGCATAGTCATTCTCCCATATGTCCAGTGTAAGAGCTAATGTTATTCAACATGAGTATATAGATAAAACATGAGTATATAGATAGAACATGAAAAGCTATACAGCTGTAATGCAATAAATGAAGATATGAAACTATGAAATTATGAGGTACTTAACTTGCAAATTTGGCGCCAAATAGCGTGAACCGTCCCACCACGGTAAGGTGACCTCATTCTGGGACGGACCCTACACTATGAATATGCCTCTGTGTGAACAGTACAGCAGGCATTGCAAGGTCTGAAACATCCAAGGCACCTTATATACACCTGATAGTGGTGGGTGGGGTGCAGGAGCCAACATGGAGGTAGCCACTCCCCCGTATGTGTAATACAACCAAAGAATAAATTCGCCAGCACTATTGATCCAAATATGTAAAAACCTGGCTTGCAGGTGCAGGCTGCTGGGCTAAATATACAGCAACAGGAGAATACAGCAGCACACTGCTAGCATAAAGATATAGATTCACACAGAGGCATATTCACAATGTAGGGTCCGTCCCAGAATGAGGTCACCTTACCGTGGTGGGACGGTCCACGCTAATTGGCGCCAAATTTGCAAGCTAAGTACCTCATAATTTCATAGTTTCATATCTTCATTTATTGCATTACAGCTGTATAGCTTTTCATGTTCTATCTGTATACTCGTGTTTTATCTATATACTCATGTTGTATCTATATCTTTGTGCTAGCAGTGTGTTGCTGTATTCTCCTGTTGCTATCTATCTCATATCTATCTATAAGATAAATGTAGGCAGCATACCAGGAATTGTGCTATTTTCAAGTCGGTGTGAGATCGCCGAAACGTTGTCTTGTTCCTTGGAATAAAAGTACTTTGATTTAGCACAATTCCTGGTGTGCTGCCTACATTTATCTTATTGAAGAACGGACCGGAGCACCGAGGTCTAAGGGCTGGCACCCACTCAAAGCAGTTATTCGGAGGTGCTGCTTCAATTTGGATTTTTATCTATCTATCTATCTATCTATCTATCTTATATCTATTTATCTTATATCTATCTACCTATCTATCTATCTCATATCTATCTATCTATCTATCTATCTCATATCTATCTATCTCATCTCATATCTATCTATCTATCTATCTCATATCTATCTATCTCATATCTATCTATCTTATATCTATCTATCTCATATCTATCTATCTCATCTCATATCTATCTATCTATCTCATCTCATATCTATCTATCTATCTATCTCATATCTATCTATCTCATCTCATATCTATCTATCTATCTCATATCTATCTATCTATCTATCTATCTATCTATCTCATATCTATCTATCTATCTATCTCATATCTATCTATCTCTCTATCTATCTCATATCTATCTATCTCATATCTATCTATCTATCTCATATCCTATCTATCTATCTATCTATCTCATATCTATCTATCTCTCTATCTATCTCATATCTATCTATCTCATATCTATCTATCTATCTATCTATCTCATATCTATCTATCTCATATCTATCTATCTATCTATCTATCTATCTATCTATCTATCTATCTATCTATCTATCTCATATCTATCTATCTCATATCTATCTATCTATCTATCTATCTCATATCTATCTATCTCATATCTATCTATCTCATATCTATCTATTATCTATCTAGAAATATAAAATATATATGTATATGTGTGTGTGAACTTATGTTTTTGTACTGAATCAGATCATTTCCTTCAGTATAATATTTAATTGTTTCCGTTTTTTGGTTAATGTGGATAATTTATAATATTTACAATAACATTTAGCTTTGCCTATTAACATATTAACATGTCCGGGCTCCAGGCTGCAGACCCCTGTACAGAGGAGCAGACGCACAATACAATGTCATGTTCATATACAAAGGTTACCAATGGACTGTAAATAGCGGAATTAGAGCTGATTACCCCCAAGGCATCAGATAAGTTGTTTGATTAAACCATCAGCCTCACACAGCAAGATCTATTGAATAGATGTTAGAATCAGCACACACATTTGCGCGCCATCTGTGCATTTTTTTTTTAGGAATGAGCGGAGCAGATCGTATTAAAATCATCTGACATAAAGTATCCTGAAAGACAAACAAGAAATAAATCAACCCAACGCTTCCGTTCCCACCACATTTGCTGCGTCCATTGGGTCCTTTGCGGATGAGGAGTAAATGATCAGAGGAAAATGAGAATATTTGAAAAAAAAATTAAATAAAATAAAAAGGAAAAGTAATATTCTGCATCTAGTGTATAAAATAGTATTCCAATGAGGGTGCCTCCAGCTGTTGCAAAACAGAGTGAAGTCAGATGTATAGGGATATCTCTGTCTTCAAGCACCTAGATCATAGGATTCAAAACTGTGGACCTCCAGCTGTTGCAAAACTACAACTCCCAGCATCCCCGGACAGCCTTCGGCTGTCCGGGCATGCTGGGAGTTGTAGTTTTGCAACAGCTAGAGGTGCCCTGATTGGAAAACACTGATTTATGAAAGTGTCTAAAACTCATGTTAAACGTGGTGCAAGTCATGTAAGCCAATTTTATGGCGCAAATTATGCCAAATTGCGCATATGCCCTATTGACCTTTAGCTAATAGTAAAGTTAAAGGGGTTATCCAGGAAAAAAAAATTTCTTTATATATCAACTGACTCCAGAAAGTTAAACAGATTTGTAAATTACTCTTATTAAAAAATCTTAATCCTTTCAGTACTTATGAGCTTCTGAAGTTGAGTTGTTCTCTTCTGTCACAGTGCTCTCTGATGACACCTGTCTCGGGATCCATCCAGTTTAGAAGAGGTTTGCTATGGGGATTTTCTTCTAAACTGGGAGGTTCCCGAGACAGGTGTCATCAGAGAGCACTGTGACAGAAGAGAACAACTCAACTTCAGAAGCTCATAAGTACTGAAAGGATTAAGATTTTTTTAATAGAAGTAATTTACAAATCTGTTTAACTTTCTGGAGCCAGTTGATATATATATATATATATATATATATATATATATATATATATATATATAAAAGTTTTTTCCAGGATAACCCCTTTACCCCTTAAGGACCGGGGGTTTTTCCGTTTTTGCATTTTCGTTTTTTGCTCCTTGTCTTTAAAAAATCATAACTCTTTAAATTTTGCACCTAAAAATCCATATGAGGGCTTATTTTTTGCGCCACCAATTCTACTTTGTAATGACATTAGTCATTTTGCCCCAAAATCTACGGTGAAACGGAAAAAAAAATCATTGTGCGACAAAATTGAAAAAAAAACCCCGCTGTTTTGTAGCTTTTGGGGGCTTCCTTTTCTACGTAGTACATTTTTCGGTAAAAATGACACCTTATCTTTATTCTGTAGGTCCATACGATTAAAATGATCCCCTACTTATATAGGTTTGATTTTGTCGGACTTCTGGAAAAAATCATAACTACATGCAGGAAAATTAATACGTTTAAAATTGTCATCTTCTAACCCCTATAACTTTTTCATTTTTCCGTGTATGGGGCGGTATGAGGGCTCATTTTTTGCGCCGTGATCAGAAGTTTTTAACAGTACCCTTTTTGCATTGATAGGACTTATTTTTAAATGATATAAAAAGTGACCAAAAATGCACTATTTTGGACTTTGGATTTTTTTTGCGCGCACGCCATTGACCGAGCGGTTTAATTAATGATATATTTTTATAATTCGGACATTTCCGCACGCGGTGATACCATATATGTTTATTTTTATTTTTATTTACACTGTGTTTTTTTTTTATTGGAAAAGGGGGGTGATTCAAACTTTTAATAGGGGAGGAGTTAAATGATCTTTTTTCACTTTTTTTTCACTTTTTTTTTGCAGTGTTATAGCTCCCATAGGGACCTATAACACTGCACACACTGATCTCTTATACTGATCTTTGTTATCCCATAGGGACCTATAACACTGCACACACTGATGTCTTATACTGATCATTGCTATCCCATAGGGACCTATAACACTGCACATACTGATCTCTTATACTGATCATTGCTATCCCATAGGGACCTATAACACTGCACACACTGATCTCTTATACTGATCATTGCTATCCCAAAGGGACCTATAACACTGCACACACTGATCTCCTATGCTGATCACTGGTTTCTCATAAGAAACCAGTGATCAACGATTCTGCCGGATGACTGCTCATGCCTGGATCTCAGGCACTGAGCAGTCATTTGGCGATCGGACAGCGAGGAGGCAGGTAGGGGCCCTCCCGCTGTCCTGTCAGCTGTTCGGGATGCCGCGTTTAGCCGCGGCTATCCCGAACAGCCCGACTGAGCTAGCCGGCCACTTTCGGTTTCACTTTTAGCCGCGCGGCTCAGCTCTGATCGCCGCTGCGCGCTATTAGAGGCGGGTCCCGGCTTCACTATGACGCCGGGCCCGCCGTGATATGACGCGTGATATGACGCTGTGTAACCCCGCGTTATATCGGGAGAGCAGGACCAAGGACGTACCGGTACGTCCTTGGTCCTTAAGGGGTTAAGTGAACATAGCCCAAAAATAGAGTTTATAGTGCATTGGTGCGGCCTCACCTGGACTAGGCTGTGCGGGAACTGGTTCACATAAGGGATGTTCTGGAGCTGAAAAGGGTACAGAGACGGCTATATTAATGGCCCATGCAAAAAATATGGGGGGAAAACTGCTCAGGATAAAACCCCCCCTAAATACAGTGGTCCCTCAACATACTATGGTAATCCATTCCAAATGAACGATCGTTAGTTGAAACCATTGTATGTTGAGGGATCCGTGCAATGTAAAGTATAGGACAGTGGTCTCCAACCTGCGGACCTCCAGATGTTGCAAAACTACAACACCCAGCATGCCCGAACAATCAACGGCTGTCCGGGCATGCTGGGAGTTGTAGTTTTGCAACATCTGGAGGTCCGCAGGTTGAAGACCACTGGTATAGGAGGTTATACAGTACTCACCTGTCCCCGCCGCTGCCCTGGATGTCACCCTCCATCGCCCTCCATCGCTGTCGCTGCGTCTGCGGACCGTCTCTGCTGCATCTCTTCATCGCCGCCATCACGTCGCTGTGCACGGCGCTCCTATTGGATGACGGGACAGCGTGCGCGATGACGTGATGATGACGATGGAGAGCGCCGACGATGCAGGGGATCCCAAAGAGGACAGACCGGAGCGCCGGTACAGGTGAGTGACACACGGGGCACCTGAAACGGCTATCTGGCAGCAGCTGAAGTAGTCTGCGCTGCCGGATAGCCGTTTATGCGATGGCCCCGACATACAAAAGCATTGTATGTTGATGCTGCCTTCAACATGCGATGGCCTCTGAGAGGCCATCGGCTGTTGAAATGATCGTATGTCGGGGCCATCGTAGGTCGGGGGGTCACTGTACAAGGGGGAACTCCCTCCGTTTGGAGATAAAAAGTTATAGTCTCCAGGGGTGACAAGCCTTCTTTACAATAAGAACTGTGAATTTATGGAACAGTCTACCTCAGGAACTGGTCACAGCAGGAACCATATTTTCTAAACTACTTATATTCCCTAACTACGGTACTCCTAACACCCCTACTGCCCTTAAAAAAAAATTCTCAGCTTTTAAAAGCTGTGTATCATACCTTTCCCCTTGCTCACATTGTGTGAGCTCCCGGCAGGAGAAAGTGGGCGTTCGCCAGCAGGTGTGACGTCACTGAAGCCTGTGAGAGCTGTGCCTCGCCATGCACCGCATGCAATTCCTGAGTTGGTCTCCTGCCAGGCCGGAAGGAGACCAAACTAACTGTTTGACTTGCACAGGGAACAGCACAGAGCCACCTAGTGGCTGTTTTTTCAATCAAATAAAAAACATGTAAAGTTGAGAATTTTAACAGCAAGTGAATAGCAAAGTGTCTTATAATTCCGTAAGGAACAATATATTAAAAGTTAAGTTTGGTTACAGGTACTACCCCTCCCCTTCACCGCCTTGGTTGAACTTGATGGACATGTGTCTTTACTATATGTAACTATGTAACTAAGTTGCAAGTGAAGATTGTTACAGTACTGAACCTTTTATGTTACCGAACACTCTTGCATGTTACCCAACACTCCTGCATGTTACTCAACGCTTCTACATGTTACCAAACACTCCTGCAATGTTACCTAACACTCTTCTGCATGTTACCCAACACTCCTGCATGTTACCAAACACTCCTGCAATGTTACCTAACACTCTTCTGCATGTTACCCAACACTCCTGCATGTTACCTAACACTCTTCTGCATGTTACCCAACAACCCTGCATGTTACCCAACACTCTTCTGCATGTTAACCAAGACTCCTGCATGTTACCCAATGCTCAGGGTCGGTTATGCCTATAGGCAAAATTGGCAGCCACCTAGAACACCCTCTTGATGGGGGCACCACTCTGCCCTCTGCACGAAAGTTATTATCCAGCCAGCATCCAAAGCACCGGCTGCTCATCCGAACACCTGCCCAGCCAGCCCCACCATCGCAACCCAACCCCTTCCCCGGAACCATAATAATCTGGCTTCTTCAGCCTGCTGCAGAAGTGCAGTGCCATCTCCGAGGCCAGACCGGCGGGTCCTGATAATGCACGTGCCTCAATACATCCGCCCCATGAGGAGGAGGTTTGCTACAGTGTGTCACCCCAGAAGTAAGGTGGGACATATAAAAGGGCGGAGCCAACAGGCGGGGCAAAATTGCCTTTTGCCTAGGGTGGCAAAAATCCTTGTACCAGCCCTGCCAATGCTCCTGCATGTTACCCAACACTCCAATATGTTACCCCATGAAGTTTCATGTTAATCCACGTTCCTACATATTACCCAGCGCTCTTATATGTTACCCCACACACCTGCATGTTACCCCACGCACCTGTATGTTACCCACGCACCTGCATTTTACTTCATACTCCTCCTGCATGTTACCCCACGCTCCTGTATGTTATCCACGCACCTGCATTTTACTTCATACTCCTCCTGCATGTTACCCCACACACCTGCATGTTACCCCACGCTCCTGTATGTTACCCCACACACCTGCATGTTACCCCACACACCTGCATGTTACCCCACACACCTGCATGTTACCCCCATGCACCTGCATGTTACCCCACACAACTGCATGTTACCCCACACAACTGTATGTTACCCCACACACCTGCATGTTACCCCACGCACCTGCATGTTACCCCACACACCTGCAATTTACCCCCACGCACCTGCATGTTACCCCATGCACCTGCATGTTACCCCACACACCTGCATGTTACCCCACACACCTGCATGTTACCCCCACGCACCTGCATGTTACCCCATGCACCTGCATGTTACACCACACACCTGCATGTTACCCCACACAACTGCATGTTACCCCACACAACTGTATGTTACCCCACACACCTGCATGTTACCCCACACACCTGCAATTTACCCCCACGCACCTGCATGTTACCCCATGCACCTGCATGTTACCCCACACACCTGCATGTTACCCCACACACCTGCAATTTACCCCCACGCACCTGCATGTTACCCCATGCGCCTGCATGTTACCCCACTCGCCTGCATGCTACCCCACACACCTGCATGTCACCCCACACACCTGCATGTTACCCAACTCACCTGCATGTTACCCCACACACCTGCATGTTACCCCACACACCAGAGTGTTACCTCACTCTCCCGCCTGTTACCCCATAGGACTGTTTGAACCATCACAATTTGGTCCCAATGTAACAATATTTCTTGAATAATACACTTGGTAGGAAAATGTTGCCTTCAGCATTGAGTATGAAAGGATTTACTGTAACCTCATGATCAAACAAATGGAAGCCACAACAAGTAAATAGGCCTCATTAAGTCGCAATCATTCGCTCGTCTGTAGTTTGCTGGGGCCGCAACGCTTTCATGTGTATATGAGGTGCGGGGAGATATGTAACAAGATGCAATTAACGTAATAAGAAGAGTAAATATTTTCATTTGCATTAATTTGGAGAATGTAAACATGGCAGATTTAATTAGGGAAAAATGGAAAGTGCAGATTGTAGGTATGAAAGCCCTGGTGGATTTATGGGCCACCTTATTATAATGATGGCCTCTCGGCTGCCTCAGTCTTGTTCCTCCGGCATCACATGGATGAATTGTATATATATTATGTTGTCAATTACAGGCACTGGGAAGAGCTCCTTGAAGACGCTTGAAGTCTGATTTAAGATATTACTTGTACTGTTGATCTATAACCTGGCGAGGAGCGGTGATGAGAGTAGGGTTGGCTCTATTAAGTGTTGGTGCAGATAGGGCAGTCACAAGTCTTTCGAGAAGTGTTTCCCAACCAGGGTGCCTCTGTGGTGGCCCAGTATGGGAGGTGTTACCTTGTGCTCCTGCTGTCCTGTCAGGCAGCCTCCTTCATTGTCCCCAAGGCCCCTGCACTTGTTTCCCCATTGTAAATATGTTTTACCATGTAAAGTGTTATAAAATGTAATGTTGCTTTAAGAATTATACCATGTGATATGTCATGTGATTGTTACCCAGGAGGTACCAGTGACCAGGTGATCCCAAGAGTGACCTATGGGCTCCCTGCTAGTCTCCCCCATATAACCCCTGGGTGGAGCTTCTCTCTCTTCTGCTGAGGTCCAGTGCAGTCTTGTCTAGTGTGTGTGTCCAGAGTGTTGGAGACCTCAAAGTCCAGTCCTGCAGCCGCCATCAAGTCAAGTAAGATAAAGTCACAACTTTGAGTCAAGTCAGTCCCTGTCATCTGTCAAGTCAGCATGGTCTGCATTCAATTGTCCAGTCCTACTACAAGTCCCAGCAAGCCCTTAAGGTCTCTGAGTCACTGGTCACCTCCTTGGGCCTTGGCTGAACTGTATAGACTTTACCATCTGTCTACCCTCAGTAAAGCTACCGTTGTCCGTAACTTGGCGTCGGAGTCTTTATTGCCCTCGTGCCTAGCCCAGGATCCAACGGTATACCTTCGGGTGGTTATAGGCTAAACCACACCCTGGCGTCACGAATACAAGGGGTTAATGCCATCTGCCCCTATCCCTGTACTGTGACATCACTGTGTGTAGTATCCCTGTACTGTGACATCACCGTGTATTATCCCTGTACTGTGACATCACTGTGTATTATCCCTGTACTGTGACATCACTGTGTGTATTATCCCTGTACTGTGAATCACTGTGTGTATTATCCCTGTACTGTGACATCACTGTGTGTATTATCCCTGTACTGTGACATCACTGTGTGTATTATCCCTGTACTGTGACATCACCGTGTATTATCCCTGTACTGTGACATCACTGTGTGTATTATCCCTGTACTGTGACATCACTCTGCGTATTACCCCTGTACTGTGACATCACTGTGTGTATTATCCCTGTACTGTGACATCACTGTGTATATTATCCCTGTACTGTGACATCACTGTGTGTATTATCCCTGTACTGTGACATCACTGTGTTTATTATCTCTGTACTGTGACATCACTGTGTATTATCCCTGTACTGTGACATCACTGTGTGTATTATCCCTGTACTGTGACATCACTGTGTGTATTATCCCTGTACTGTGACATCACTGTGTGTATTATCCCTGTACTGTGACATCACTGTGTGTAGTATCCCTGTACTGTGACATCACTGTGTATTATCTCTGCACTGTGACATCACTGTGTGTATTATCCCTGTACTGTGACATCACTGTGTATTATCCCTGTACTGTGACATCACTGTGTATTATCCCTGTACTGTGACATCACTTTGTGTTATATCCCTGTACTGTGACATCACTGTGTGTATTATCCCTGTACTGTGACATCACTGTGTGTATTATCCCTGTACTGTGACATCACTGTGTGCATTATCCCTGTACTGTGACATCACTGTGTGTATTATCCCTGTACTGTGACATCACTTTGTGTATTATCCCTGTACTGTGACATCACTGTGTGTATTATCCCTGTACTGTGACATCACTGTGTGTGTTATCCCTGTACTGTGACATCACTGTGTGTATTATCCCTGTACTGTGACATCACTGTGTGTAGATTACCCCTGTACTGTGACATCACTGTGTGTATTATCCCTATACTGTGACATCACTGTGTGCATTATCCCTGTACTGTGACATCACTGTGTGTATTATCCCTGTACTGTGACATCACTGTGTGTATTATCCCTGTACTGTGACATCACTGCATATTATCCCTGTACTGTGACATCACTGTGTGTATTATCCCTGTACTGTGACATCACTGTGTGTAGTATCCCTGTACTGTGACATCACTGTGTATTATCTCTGTACTGTGACATCACTGTGTGTATTATCCCTGTACTGTGACATCACTGTGTATTATCCCTGTACTGTGACATCACTGTGTATTATCCCTGTACTGTGACATCACTTTGTGTATTATCCCTGTACTGTGACATTACTGTGTGTATTATCCCTATACTGTGACATCACTGTGTGTATTATCCCTGTACTGTGACATCACTGTGTGCATTATCCCTGTACTGTGACATCACTGTGTGTATTATCCCTGTACTGTGACATCACTGTGTGTATTATCCCTGTACTGTGACATCACTGTGTGTATTATCCCTGTACTGTGACATCACTGTGTGTATTATCCCTGTACTGTGACATCACTGTGTGTATTATCCCTGTACTGTGACATCACTGTGTGTGGATTATCCCTGTACTGTGACATCACTGTGTGTATTATCCCTATACTGTGACATCACTGTGTGCATTATCCCTGTACTTTGACATCACTGTGTGTATTATCCCTGTACTGTGACATCACTGTGTGTATTATCCCTGTACTGTGACATCACTGCGCATTATCCCTGTACTGTGACATCACTGTGTGTATTATCCCTGTACTGTGACATCACTGTGTATAATCCCTGTACTGTGACATCACTGTGTGTATTATCCCTGTACTGTGACATCACTGTGTGCATTATCCCTGTACTGTGACATCACTGTGTATATTATCCCTGTACTGTGACATCACTGTGTGTATAATCCCTGTACTGTGACATCACTGTGTGTATTATCCCTGTACTGTGACATCACTGTGTGTATTATCCCTGTACTGTGACATCACTGTGTGTATTATCCCTGTACTGTGACATCACTGTGTGTATTATCCCTGTACTGTGACATCACTGTGTGTATTATCCCTGTACTGTGACATCACTGTGTGTATTATCCCTGTACTGTGACATCACTGTGTATATTATCCCTGTACTGTGACATCACTGTGTGTATTATCCCTGTACTGTGACATCACTGTGTGTATTATCCCTGTACTGTGACATCACTGTGTGTATTATCCCTGTACTGTGACATCACTGTGTGTATAATCCCTGTACTGTGACATCACTGTGTATTATCCCTGCACTGTGACATCACTGTGTGTGGGTTATCCCTGTACTGTGACATCACTGTGTGTGTTATCCCTGTACTGTGACATCACTGTGTGTATTATCCCTGTACTGTGACATCACTGTGTATTATCCCTGTACTGTGACATCACTGTATATTATCCCTGTACTGTGACATCACTGTGTGTATTATCCCTGTACTGTGACATCACTGTGTGTATTATCCCTGTACTGTGACATCACTGTGTATATTATCCCTGTACTGTGACATTGTTGTGTATATTATCCCTGTACTGTGACATCACTGTGTATTATCCCTGTACTGTGACATCACTGTGTGTATTATCCCTGTACTGTGACATCACTGTGTGTATTATCCCTGTAATGTGACATCACTGTGTGTATTATCCCTGTAATGTGACACGGCTGTGTCCTTATTCTTTGTACTGTGGCATCCCTGTGTACATTATCCCTGTACTGTAATATCACAAGCCGAGCTCTCCGGGCGTGCTTGGAGTTGAAGTTTTGCAACATCTGGAGGGCCACTGTTTGAGACCACTGACATAAACGGATCTAACCAAGAACCGGTTGAGTTGAATCTGAACCACTAGACAGGAGACTTGGGGATTTGTTGCTCTGTAATACACATCCTGAGATATACATCAATGCCAAGTGGTGTTTTTCCTCCATTATAAATGCAGAGAGGCGGCATTGCTCTTACCTTCAGGAGACCTCATGGTTATTTATTCCTATTCCCCCTCACCCCATCGTATGCCGCAGTCTCACCATAGATCGCCTCGGTTTGTAAATATCTGACAAAAAAATGTGAGAAATGAGGTCTCTGGGCCAAGGCCTTGAGCTCCAGTCTCTCTATTCTAATGCCCCCAGGGAACCTGGAGGAGCTCAGCTGCTTTTCTGCATTGGAAAAAAAAAGGCGTAATGGCAGCCAAAGTCCCCAGCCGGGTGTTTGTGTGTCTACCTGTCTGTGCTTATATAAAACATCTTCCATCACCGCTCAATACCAGGAATAATGCAGATATCTGGTGTATAATGAAGCATATAAGCAGTGTACAGGAAGACAGAATCCCAGCTGAAGAACTATTGTTCATTTTTCCGTCGCGCTCTCCCCGAGGAGCGCTGAAATGGAGCAGATTTGTCATCGCGACGCACCGGAGATTATCTGGATACAAACTTGTCATACGCTTCAGTGATGGAGGGATCAGTGGGATTGGTCCTTTGTCCATTTCCCTTGGCTCCCGGCTTTTCTATTTTTGCGCACTTGCTGGATGTTATAAATCGTATGTTACGCTGGGGGGGGGGGGGGGGGGGGTGATGTTAATGCTTTACATTTCCCTGGTCCGTGCACATTAAGGAGCCAAATATTTTGTGCCACTATCAACCAGGGAGTCTATCGATTCACAAGGGACTAGAATTGAGATAGAAACAATGAGGCTAAATGTGTCTCTTGGATGCTATCCAGTTGCTACTGAACTGATATGATGTATGGGAGATTAGCTCCGTAGAACCGGCCGAAGAGAGACAAAATAGCAGTCAGGGACATGCCTCCATAATCCGGTACAGAGAAATGAATAACAAAAAATCTGCAAAAATAAAACAAAGTATATAAATATATATATGGTGAATAAAAAAGTAAAAAAATATAAAATACAGTGGTCCCTCAACATACGATGGTAATCCGTTCAAAATGGACCATCGTTTGTTGAAACCATCGTATGTTGAGGGATCCGTGCAATGTAAAGTATAGGACAGTGGTCTACAACCTGCGGACCTCCAGATGTTGCAAAACTACAACACCCAGCATGCCCGGACAGCCAACGGCTGTCCGGGCATGCTGGGAGTTGTAGTTTTGCAACATCTGGAGGTCCGCAGGTTGAAGACCACTGGTATTGGAGTGGTATTTGGTGTCCTCGCCGCTCCGGACCGTCACCGCTCGTCACCGCTGCCCTGGATGTCGTCTTCCATCACTGTCGCCACGTCCCCGGGGTGTCTCCGACGCTCCGGCAAGGCCTCTGCTTCCCCGGCATCCGCACTCTCCGTCGCCGCCATCACGTCACTACGCACGCTGCTCCTATTGGATGACGGGACGGCGTGCGCAGCGACGTGATGACGAAAATGGAGAGCGCAGACAATGCAGGGGATCCCGAAGAGGACGCGCCGGAGCCCCGAGGACAGGTAAGTGATTGTCAGCGGACCACATGGGGCACCGTACCTTTACGGCTATCCGGTGGCAGCTGAAGCAGTCTGCGCCGACGGATAGCCTTTTATGCGATGGCCCCGACATACAAAAGCATCATATGTTGATGCTGCCTTAACATGCGATGGCCTCCGAGAGTGATCGTATGCTGAAATGATCGTATGTCGGGGCCATCGTAGTTCGGGGGGTCACTGTATATATATGTGGTGACACAGGGGGTGCAAGATATACTTGTCAGGTTGTGACGCCAGGGCACCGTTAGCCTATACACTGTCCGAGGTGGAGACAGCTTCTCCTGGGCCAGGCAAGGGGAAATGAATACACTGATGCCGGGTTACAGATAACTGTCTTTTACTGAGGCAAATATAGATGGTACAACACTCACAGTACGGAGCAGACTAGAAGGGATGCAGTGTAACCCTCGGGAGCCCTGTTACCTTGCTGGGACTTATGGTTTTTTCACCCACTTGAGACTTGAAGATTAAGAGATATCTCACGCTGACTATGGTTTTGCTAAGGTCCAGTCTCACTGACACCAGCCGTTGGCTCTCCGGGCATGCTGGGAGTTGTAGTTTTGCAACTCCCATAAAATAAAATAATCTCCAAAGAGCTAAACGTGTATAAAGAATACAAGAATTATATCCCTGGACTAAGGTTCATGAACACAAAGAAGAATCTCATAAGCCCCGATACAAAAAATGACAAGCAATGATATAAAACCGACCTGCAGGCATTAAGGAAACTAAAACTTTACATTGTAATTTTTTATTTTTTTATTATTTTTTTATTTCAGTCATTTATCTCAGGAGGAAAGAAGATATTAATCAGAGGTTGCTGCTGAGTCCCATCCGCTCTGCATGACTGGCCGTAGACTCCTGACTAAGCATCCGCCGCTGCCATATTTTATAAAGCGAGTTGTTCTGCGAGCGCGGAGTTTATAGAGAAGACTGATTAATATTTCCATCTCTTATAAAATGCGAAATAAGGACCAAATGGAGAAGAAAAATATTTTTGTATAATCGAGAGGACGAGGAGTGGAGGGCATCATGACAGCAGACCCTATACGTGTGTCCTGTTAGGTTCTTAAACATTTAAGAGGGAGACCTTCCCCCCCCCCCCCCCCCCCCTAGACACTTAGGGCCCTTCCTTTGTAGCGCCACTTTAATACACTGCTCAAAAAAAAGTAAAGGAAACACTAAGATAACACATCCTAGATCTGAATGAATGAACTAATCGTATGAAATACTTTCCTCTTTACATAGTTGAATGCGCTGACAACAAAATCACACAAAAATTATCAATGGAAATCAAATGTATCAACACATGGAGGTCTGGATATGGAGTCACACTCAAAATCACAGTGGAAAACCCCACTACAGGCTGATCCAACTTTATGTAATGTCCTTAAAACAAGTCCCAATGAGGCTCAGTAGTGTGTGTGGCCTCCACGTGCACGTATGACCTCCCTACAATGCCTGGGCATGCTCCTGATGAGGTGGAGGATGGTCTCCTGAGGGATGTCCTCCCAGACCTGGACTAAAGCATCCGCCATCTCCTGGACAGTCTGTGGTGCAATGTGGCGTTGGTGGATGGAGCAAGACATGATTAATCGGATTCGGGTCTGGGGAACGTGTGGGCCAGTCCATAGCATCAATGCCTTCCTCTTGCAGGAACTGCTGACACACTCCAGCCACATGAGGTCTAGCATTGTCTTGTATTAGGAGGAACCCAGGGCCAACCGCACCAGCATATGGTCTCACAAGGGGTCTGAGGATCTCATCTCGGTACCTAATGGCAGTCAGGCTACCTCTGGCAAGCTCATGGAGGGCTGTATGGCCCCCCAAAGAAATGCCACCCCACACCATTACTGACCCACCACCAAACCGGTCATGCTGGAGGATGTTGCAGGCAGCAGAACATTCTTCACAGCGTCTCCAGACTCTGTCATGTCTGTCACATGTGCTCAGTGTGAACCTGCTTTAATCTGTGAAGAGCACAGGGCGCCAGTGGTGAATTTGCCAGTTTTAGTTTTCTCTGGCAAATGCCAAACATCCTGCACTGTATTGGGCTGTAAGCACAACCCCCACCTGTGAACGTCGGGCCCTCATACCACCCTCATGGAGTCTGTTTCTGACCGTTTGAGTGGACACATGCACATTTGTGGCCTGCTGGAGGTCATTTTGCAGGGCTCTGGCAGTGCTCCTCCTGCTCCTCCTTGCACAAAGGCGGAGGTAGCGGTCCTGCTGCTGGGTTGTTTCCCTCCTACGGCCTCCTCCACATCTCCTGATGTACTGGCCTGTCTCCTGGTAGCGCCTCCATGCTCTGGACACTACGCTGACAGACACAGCAAACCTTCTTGCCACAGCTCGCATTGATGTGCCATCCTGGATGAGCTGCACTACCTGAGCCACTTGTGTAGGTTGTAGGTGTTGAGCGACATAGGCCATATTCGAATTCGCGAATATATGGATGAATATTCGTCATATATTCGCGAATATTCGCATATTCGTTATATCCTCGTTTTATTTTCGCATATGCGAAAATGCGCGTATGCGAAAATTTACAGATGTGAAAATTAGCATATACAAAATTAGCATAAGCGAAAATTCGCATATACGAAAATTCGCATATGCTAATTTTCGCATATGCGATTTTTCGCACGCCAGTCTCACACAGTAGTATTAGAGCCTTCTTTACACCACATAAGCTGGAAGCAGAGAGGGATGATCACTGTGATGTGTACTGGGAAGAAAAAAAAAAAAAAAAAACGAATATTCGTAATTATGAATATATAGCGCTATATTCGCGAAATTCGCGAATATGCGATATTCGCGAATAATATTCGAATTGCGAATATTCGCGAGCAACACTAGTTGTAGACTCTGTCTCATGCTACCACTAGAGTGAAAGCACCGCCAGCATTCAAAAGTGACCAAAACATCAGAACCACCTGCAGAACCACTCCTTTATGGGGGGTGTCTTGCTAATTGCCTATAATTTCCACCTGTTGTCTGTTCCATTTGCACAACAGCATGTAAAATTGATTGTCAATCAGTGTTCTTCCTGAGTGGACAGTGTGATTTCACACAAGTGTCATTGACTTGGAGTTACATTGTGTTGTTTAAAGGAGTAGTCCAGTGGTGACTCAGTGGTTTACAACTTATCCCCTATCTTAAGGATAGGGGATAAGTTGCAGATCGCGGGGGGTCCTGTACGGAGCCCCGACAGCCCGCGGGAAGGGGGCGTGTCGACCTCCGCACGAAGCGGCGGCCGACACGCCCCCTCAATACAACTCTATGGCAGAGCCGAAGCGCTGCCTTCGGCAATCTCCGGCTCTGCAATTGAGATGTATTGAGGGGGCGTGTCGGCCACCGCCTCGTTCGGGGGTCGACACCCGCTATCTCGGCGGAGAGCCGGGGCCCCATACAGAGAGATCGCGGGGGGCCCCAGCGGTCGGACCCCCCGCGATCTCAAACTTATCCCCTATCCTTAGGATAGGGGATAAGTTTTTCACCACTGGACTACCCCTTTAAGTGTTCCCTTTATTTATTTGAGCAGTGTACATTGCAGCACTTGAGTCAGTATTTGTAGCCAAATGTGCTTGGAAAAATCATAATGGAAAGATGTGTTTAGTTATGGCCTACAAATACTAATGCAAAATACAAAACCAAATAATGACGTACCGTATATACTCGAGTTTATAAGCCGAGTTTTTCAGCACGATTTTTCGTGCTTAAAACGCCCCCTCGGCTTATACTCGAGTGAACTCTCCACCTGTCAATCCCTTCATCAGTGGTCTTCAACCTGCGGACCTCCAGATGTTGCAAAACTACAACTCCCAGAATGCCCGGAACTACAACTCCGGGCATGCTGGGTGTTGTAGTTTTGAAACCTCTGGAGGTCCGCAGGTTGAAGACCACTGTGGCCTTCGTCATCATCCAGCCCCCCCCCCCCTTTTGTTTTGGTCCGGGCCATCTATGCTGCATCTATGCCGGTGGGGATGGTTAGTCGTTGCGGGCTGTCCATTTTCACCGGGGGGGCCTCTTCTCCGCGCTTCGGGCCCGGCCCAGGACTAGTGACGTTGCCTTGACGACGACGCACAGGGACGTTCATGCCCCCCCCCGGTGAAAATGGACAGCCCACAACAACTAACCATCCCCACCGGACGGTCCCTGCAGCATAGATGGCCCGGACCAGCTCACCCTTCCTTCCCACCGAGGGGAGGTGAGTACAAAACAAAAGGTGGGGGGTCTGGATGATGACGAAGGCCGCAGTGGTCTTCAACCTGCAGACCTCCAGGGGTTTCAAAACCCCTGTCCGATGGCTGTCCGGGCATGCTGGGAGTTGTAGTTTTGCAACCTCTGGAGGTCCACAGGTTGAAGACCACTGATGAAGGGATTGACAGGCAGTGATGATGAAGGGGGTGGGGATGATGACGGGGGTCTGGATGATGACAGGGTGATGATGACGGGGGTCTGGATGATTACATGGGGTGATGATGACGGGGTGATGATGACGGGGGTGTTAATGACAGGGGTCTGAATGATTATATGGGGGATGATGTATTTCCTACCCTAGGCTCCTGGGTTTTTGGGGTAAAATTAGAGGCCTCGGCTTATATTCGGGTCGGCTTATACTCGAGTATATACGGTAAGTACACCTTTAAAGAATTTAGCGCACAATGGAAACGTTTTTGAGTTGAAGAATTACTGTCCTGTTCCTTCTACAAATGCGGAGCTCTTTATTCCTTATTCATAAATAATATGTTCCTCTCACATTCATTTTTCAGACCTCTTTATTTCTGCATAACCTCGGAGTATATTTTATTGATATGCTGTACAAATCTGCATTAATCAGAGTCGGCTATTGGGAAAATTAAGAAGAAATGCCGCTCGCAGGAACAGCCTGTTCTTACAGGATCTGCATTTTGTCTCATTTATGGATCCCGCGTTTGCATTTACCCTTCCCTTACCCGGCAAATAAACCTTACTTCTAAGGACTGTAAGGTTTATTTCGGATGAAGTATCCTAAAATTGTTCTGTAGAAAATGGCCATGGAACAGTGTGCACAGAATGTCTTCTTCTCAGTGCATCTACCTACGTGCATTCATGAGAGTGGGAGCCGGCGCTGCTTGTTCCAATATGGTAGAGAGAAAAACCACCCACAGACAGATATAAAAAGGAAGCACCTATGTCATCACAGGAGGAAATATTACATTATGAAGGCTCCTGGTGAAATCGAACACTGGGGGCTGCATGGTTTTCAGTATTTAACCCCTTAAAGGAAAACTGTCACATATTTTCTCCCGCACTATCCACAGGTATTGGTGGATAGTGCGGGAGACGCTGATTAAAACGAGCCCTACCTTGGTCTGATCCGCGCCGCCGTTCGCCCACAATTGTAGTTTTAATCTCTGTGTCTATCCTGCTGTAACTGTAATGAATATTCATGAGCGGCGCTGACGTCAATGTCCGTTAGCCCGCAGAAGCCCCGCCTTTGCCAGTTACAGCAGGATAGACACAGAGATTAAAACTACAATTGCGGGCGAACGGCAGCGCGGATCAGACCAAGGTAGGGCTCGTTTTAATCAGCGTCTCCCGCACTATCCACCAATACCTGTGGATAGTGCGGGAGAAAATATGTGGCAGTTTTCCTTTAAGTACCCAGCCAATTTTTACTGTAGGACCCGGCCATTTTTTGCACATCTGACCACTGTCACTTTAAGCATTAATAACTCTGGGATGCTTTTACCTTTCATTCTGATTCCGAGATTGTTTTTTCGTGACATATTCTACTTAATGTTAGTGGTAAAATTTTCTTTGTGAAAAATTCCAAAATTTTATGAAAAAATTTAAACTTTTGCATTTTTTTTTAACTTTGAAGCTCTCTGATTATAAGGAAAATTAATATTCCAAATAAATTATATATTCATTCACATATACAATATGTCTACTTTATGTTTCCATCATAAAGTTGACATGTTTTTACTTTTAGAAGACATCAGAGGGCTTCAAAGTTCAGCAGCAATTTTCCACAAAATTTTCAAAATCGAAATTTTTCAGGGACCAGTTCAGTTTTGAAGTGGATTTGAAGGGCTTTCATATTAGAAATACCCCATAAATGACCCCATTATAAAAACTGCACCCCTCAAAGTATTCAAAATGACATTCAAAAGGTTTGTTAACCATTTATGTGTTTCACAGGAATAGCAGCAAATTGAAGGAGGAAATTCAAAATCTTCATTTTTTACACTGGCATGTTCTTGTAGACTCAGTTATTGAATGTTTACAAGGGGTAAAAGGAGAGAAATCTTTCTAAAATGTGTAACTCAATTTCTCTCGAGTAAGGAAATACCTCATATGTGTATGTCAAGTGTTCGGCGGGCACAGTAGAAGGCTCAGAAGGGAAGGAGCGACAGTAGGATTTTGGAGAGTGAGTTTTCCTGAAATGGTTTTTGAGGGGCATGTCACATTTAGGAAGCCCCTATGGTGCCAGGAGAGCAAAAAAAAAACCACATGGCATACTATTTTGAAAACTACACCCCTCAAGGCACGTAACAAGGGGTCCAGTGAGCCTTAACACCCCACAGGTGTTTGTTGACTTTTCACTAAAGTCGGATGTGTAAATGAAAAAAACATTTTTTTTCACGAAAATGCAGTTTTCCCCCCAAAATGTACAAAATTTAAAATTTTTTGAGAAAATGCCCCCCAAAAGTTGTAACCCCATCTCTTCTGAGTATGGAAATACCCCATGTGTGGACATCAAGTGCTCTGTGGGCGCACTACAATGCTCAGAAGAGAAGGAGCCACATTTGGATTTTTTAAAGCAAATTTTGCTGAAATGTTTTTTGAGGGGCATGTCGCATTTAGGAAGCCCCTATGGTTCTTCAACAGCAAAAAAAAACGCATGGCATACTATTTTGAAAACTACACCCCTCAAGGCACGTAACAAGGGGCCCAGTGAGCCTTAACACCCCACAGGTGTTTGACGACTTTTCGTTAAAGTTGGATGTGTACATTTTTTTTTTCCACAAAAATGCTGGTTTTCCCTCAAATTAAATTTTTTTACAAGGGATAATAGGACAAAATGCCCCCCAAAATTTGTAACCCCATCCCTTCTGAGTATGGAAATACCCCATGTGTGGACGTCAATGCACTGCTGGCGCACTACAATGCTCAGAAGAGGAGTCACATTTGGCTTTTGAAAAGCAAATTTTGCTGAAATGGTTTTTGGAGGGCATGCCACATTTAGGAAGCCCCTATGGTGCCAGAACAGCAAAAAAAAAAAAAAAAAAAAATCCACATGGCATACTATTTTGGAAACTACACCCCTCAAGGAATGCAGCAAGGGGTACAGTGAGCCTTAACGCCCCACAGGTGTTTGACGACTTTTTGTTAAAGTCGGATGTGTAAATGAAGAAAAAAATTATTTTCACTAAAATGCTGTTTTTCCCCCAAATTTTACAAGGGGTAATAGGAGAAAATTACCCCCAAAATTTGTAACCCCATTTCTTCTTAGTATGGACATACCCAATGTGTGGACATCAAGTGCTCTGCTGGCGCACTACAATGCTCAGAAGAGAAGGAGCGCCATTGAGCTTTTGGAGATAGAATTTGGTTGGAATAGAAGTAGGGGCCATGTGTGTTTTCAAAGCCCCCGTGGTGCCAGAACAGTGGACCCCCCACTTGTGACCCCATTTTGGAAACTACACCCCTCACAGAATTTAATAAGTGGTGCAGTGAGCATTTACACCCCCACTGGCGTTTGACAGATCTGTCAGACACCTGTGGGGCATAAATGCTCACTGTACCCCTTATTATATTACATGAGGGGTGTAGTTTCCAAAATGGGGTCACATGTGGGAGGGTCCATAGTTCTGGCACTATGAGGGCTTTATAAACACACGTGGCCTTCAATTCCGGACAAATTTTCTCTTCAAAATCCCAATGGCGCTCCTTCTCTTCTGAGCATTGTATTTTGCCAGCAGAGCACTTTACATCCACATATGGGGTATGCTCTTACTCAGAAGAAATGGGGGGTTACAATTTTGGGGGGCTTTTTTCCTATTTTCCCTTTTTTTTTTCATTTTTTCATCCAACTTTGAAGAATTTTCATTAAACACCTGTGGGGTGTTAAGGCGCACTATACCCCGTGTTACGTTCCGTGAAGGGTGTAGTTTCAAAATGGGGTCACATGTGGGTATTCCTTTTTTTGCGTTTATGTCAGAACCGCTGTAAAATCAGCCACCCCTGTGCAAATCACCAATTTAGGCCTCAAATGTACATAGTGCGCTCTCACTCCTGAGCCTTTTTGTGCGCCCTCAGAGCATTTTACGCTCACATATGGGGTATTTCCATACTCAGGAGAAATTGCGTTACAAATTTTGGGGGTCTTTTTTCCCTTTTAACACTTGTGAAAATAAAAAGTATGGGGCAACACCAGATGTTAGTGTAAAATTTTTTTTTTTTTTTTTTTACACCAAGAGGCTGGTGTAGCCCCCAACTTTTCCTTTTTCATAAGGGGTAAATGGAGAAAAAGCCCCCCAAAATGTGTAGTGCAATTTCTCCCGAGTACGGAAATACTCATGTGTGGCCCTAAACTGTTTCCTTGAAATACGACAGGGCTCCGAAGTGTAAGAGCTCCATGCGCATTTGAGGACTAAATAAGGGATTTCATAGGGGTGGACATAGGGGTATTCTATGCCAGTGATTCCCAAACAGGGTGCCTCCAGCTGTTGCTAAACTCCCAGCATGCCTGGACAGTCAGTGGCTGTCTGGAAATGCTGGGAATTGTTGTTTTGCAACAGCTGAAGGTTCCATTTTAGAAACACTGCCGTACAATACATTTTTATTGGGGGGGGGGACAGTATAAGCGGATGTATATGTAGTGTTTTACCCTTTATTATGTGTTAGTGTAGTGTAGTGTTTTTATGGTACATTCACACTGGCAGAGGTTTACAGTGAGCTTCCCGCTAGAAATTTGCGCCGCAGCGAAAAACTTGCCGCAGCTCATACGTGAAGCAGGAAACTTACTGTAAACCTGCCAGTGTGAATGTACCCTGTACGTTCACATGGGGGGGTCAAAACCTCCAGCTGTTTCAAAACTACAACTTCCAGCATGTACTGACAGACTGTGCATGCTGGGAGTTGTAGTTTTGCAACAACTGGAGGCACACTGGTTGGAAAACCTTAAGTTAGGTTCTGTTACCTAACTCAGTATTTTCCAACCAGTGTGCGTATAGCTGTTGCAAAACTACAACTTCCAGCATTTACTGATGCTGGGAGATGTAGTTATAAAAACCGCTGGAGGCACGCAACTGCAACTCCCAGCATGCCGAGACAGCTGTTTAGGCATGCTGGGATTTGCAGTTTTTGCAACATCTGGAGGGCTACAGTTAGAGACCAGTGCACAGTGATCTCCAAACTGTAGCCCTCCAGATGTTGCAAAACTACAAATCCCAGCATGCCCAGACAGCAAACAGCTGAGTGGGCATGCTAGGAGTTGTAGTTTTGCAAGATCTAGAGTGCTACAGTATTGAGATCACTGTTCAGTGGTCTCTAAACTGTAGATCTCCACTGTAGATCTCCAGCTGTTGCAAATCCCAGCATGCCTAAACAGCTGTCTGGGCATACTGGGAGTTGTAGTTTTGCAACATCTGATGGGCTACAGTGTAGAGACCACCGTATAGTGGTTTCAGACTGTAGCCCTCCAGATGTTGCTAGGCAACTCACCGGCTTCCGTCAGATCCAGGGAGCCATCCTCTTCTGCCGCACGACATGCCGCCCGCGCCGATCACCGCAGCCTCCACCGATCGGTAAGTGGACTTTGGCGCCCGGTCCCTGTCGGTTTCCCCGTCCTGCCCCTCCTATTGTGAGTGGGCAGGACGGGGAAAACGAAAGTTAACCCCCCCGATCTGCTATTGGTCGTCGCTTTTGATGCCCAATAGCAGGGATAGGAGGGGTGGCACCCCTGCCACCTCACTCCTATCCCTTCAGGGGGATCGTAGGTGTCTTAGACAACCACGATCCCCCTTATATTCCGTGTCACCGGGTCACCATAGACCCGTAATGACCCAGAATCGCGTAAATCGCAAGTGTGAATTCACTTGTTATTTGCACCGATCACTGACATGGGGGGGGGGGGGGTCTGATGATCGATATCAGCAGCCACCACGGTCCGGTCCCCCGTCCGGCGCGCAGCGGGGACCGAAATTCCGACTGACGTACAAGTACGTCCTGGGTCCTTAAGACCCAGGGTGTCAGAACGTACCGCTACGCCCGGGGTCCTGAACAGGTTAAAGGGGTACTCCTCTGGAAAAAATTTTTTTTAAACTGGTCCCAGAAAGTTAAACAGATTTGTAAATGACTTCTATTTAAAAATCTTAATTCTTCCAGTGCTTATCAGCTGCTGTATGCTCCACAGGAAGTTCTTTTATTTTTGTATTTCCTTTCTGTCTGACCACAGTGCTCTCTGCTAACACCTCTGTCCATTTTAGGGAGTGTCCAGAGCAGGAGAGGTTTGCTATGGGGAATTACTCCTATTCTGGATGGTTCCTCTGGACAGAGGTGTCAGCAGAGAGCACTGTGGTCAGACTTCCTGTGGAGCATACAGCAGCCGATAAGTACTGGAAGGATTAAGATTTTTAAATAGAAGTCATTTACAAATCTGTTTACATTTCTGGCACCAACTGATTGCAAAAAAAAAAAAGTTTTCAGCGGAGTACCCCTTTACGCTAAGTTTCCACTTGGTTTTTTTCTGGCAGTTTTTGGAAAACTGCCACTGCAGTTTTTGAGCCAAAGTGAGAAGAGTATTCAAAAGGAATGGGAAATATAATGGAAGGACTTACACTTCTCCTCCCTTATGGATCCACTTCTGACTTTGGCTCAAAAACTGCAGTGGCAGTTTTCCAAAAACTGCCAGAAAAAAAACCAAGTGGAAACTTAGCCTTAAAGGGGTAGTCCAGTGGTGAAAAACGTATCCCCTATCCTAAGGATAGGGGATAAGTTTGAGATCGCGGGGGTCCGACCGCTGGGGCCCCCTGCGATCTCTCTGTACGGGGGCCAGGCTCTCTGGCCAGATAGTGGGTGTCGACCTCCGCACAAAGCGGCGGCTGACACGCCCCCTCAATACATCGCTATGGCAGAGCCGGAGATTGCCGAAGGCAGCGCTTCGGCACTTCCATAGAGTTGTATTGAGGGGGCGTGTTGGCCGCCGCTTCGTGCGGAGGTCGACACGCCCCCTTCCCGCGGGCTGTCGGGGCTCCGTACAGGAGATCGCAGGGGGCCCCAGTGGTCGGACCCCCCGCGATCTCAAACTTATCCCCTATCCTTAGGATAGGGGATAAGTTGTTCACCATTGGACTACTCCTTTAAAGAGATTTTCGAGGACCATAGTATTGAAAGCCTAATCTTAGGTGTCACTACTAACTGGGCACCCACTGATCTGATATACATGGCCAATCCTAAGGCTAGGTTATGAATATAATTCACAAAAATACCCGTATTTGTAGTAAATGCAGTTGGTGAATCTATCCATCATTTTAGGCAACTGGCCCAATGGTTGTCACTGACTGGGGTGTTGGGATTTGCATCCAATGAGTGAAACATATACCTAGGGGTTGTAGGATCTCTCTGGGTTTGTGTGGACTCCCCAGTTTGCCCTCAATGGCTGTCAACAATTTAGTAGCTTGTCTTTAAAGGGGTACTCCAGTGGAAATTATTTTTTAATCAACTGAAAGTTAAAGTTTTTTTTTTTTTTTAAAGAAAGTTAATAGTATTACTTCAATAAAAAAAAACTTAATCCTTCCAGGACTTAACAGCTGCTGTATGCTCCAGAGGAAGTTGTGTAGTTCCTTCCAGTCTGACTACAGTGCTCTCTGCTGACACCTCTGTCCATGTCAGGAATTGTCCAGAGTAGGAGCAAAACCCCATAGCAAACCTATCCTGCTCTGGACAGTTCCTATTTTTTTTTAAATAGAAGTAATTTACAAATCTGTTTAACTTTCTGTCACCAGCTGATTTGAAAAAAAAATTTAAATAATAATAACAATGTTTTCCACTGGAGTCCCCCTTTAAAGCCTTCTGTCTGTAATGCTGCAGGCTATCTTCACACGATGGAATTTCTGTACAGAATTCCGCATTAGAATGTTGAACAGAGATTCTGCAGCAGCAGACCCCCATTGATTTCTGTAGGATTCTGCTGCGCTGTGCACATGGCGGTAATCCACACAGAAAGAATAGACATGGGAATCTCTCCTGTGTGAACGGAAGAATTGTTTGACTTTGTTTCATAATGTGTGCAGGCGGCACTTCACCATGATTAGCAGAAACCCAATAGAAGCCCCATATTCACTCCAGATACATACAGTACCTTTGGATTCAACTTTTTGGACCAAAATAAGCAATTCTTGCACTTTTTAAAAAAAATTGTTTTAATTTTTTTATTTTTAGGGAGTTTACCTTACGGGATAAATAACATTATGGTTTTATAGTACAACGCAGCAAAACTTATTATGTATAGTTTTTTTGTGATAATATAGGGATTTATTAGGACAATGCAATAATTATTTTTTTTTACAGTTTTTACACTTTATTTATATATATTGAAAAGTATTTTATTTTTATATATATTTTTTTCCTTTTTACTTGTTATATTATACTGCAGCATAGTACAACCAACTGTCATTATACACTGATATTTAACCTGTGAGATCCTGCCTATGGCTAGACCTCACAGGCTTCCATAGTCAGCAGACGGGGGGCCATTGGCGTGCTTTCTGTTGCCAAGTTAACCATCGGGACCCACGCAATCCTTTTTCACAACTGTACCCTTTACGGGTGAAAGTATGTCCGCGGGAACCCCTCACTCGTACGTTTACACAGAAGTCCTGCGCATGGGGAACCGTGGACAAAATAAGGAGATAAAGATGGAAAGGAGGGGGGGTGGGGGAAATCATTAGTCCCCCCCCCCCCCTCCATCTAAATCCCCTTGTGCCATTATTATCTGATATGGCAAAAGGGGATCAGAAGGAGGGGGAATAATATCACAAGGGGATTAAGATGAGGGGGGGGGACTTAACCCCCCCCCCCCTTCATATCCCCCCCTTCATATCAATCCCCTTGAACCATTATTTCCCCCCCCCTCTGATCCCCTTTTGCCATTATCCCCCCCCTCCATCTTAATGCCCTTGGGGCAT
The DNA here is from genome assembly GCF_029499605.1 of Hyla sarda. Classification (NCBI taxonomy): domain Eukaryota; kingdom Metazoa; phylum Chordata; class Amphibia; order Anura; family Hylidae; genus Hyla; species Hyla sarda. The sequence continues at coordinate 123,346,836 of NC_079198.1, read as the reverse complement.
TATTTCTCTAACCCCCATCCCCCCGTTCCGACCACCCTACAATACAATAACATACAATAACCTTCCTCCCTCCCATACACTTAATTTTTATACTTTATTTTTAACATTATTGCCGGCCTGTGTCTCTCTCTGGATATCCCATTCAAATGGGCCGCACTGACGGGTGATGTCCTCCTGCACTGTGCGGCACGTCAGGCCCGGCAACCATCCGGCCGCGGTACAATAAAGTGAGCTGCCGCAGCCATTCCCTGCTCCGTGCTGACAAATACTGGCCAATTCATGGCTGGTATTTGTCAGTGCATTGCCATACCCCCGCACAACCCATGGCGTACCACTGTTTGAGAACCCCTGCTTTAGATGCCGGGATCAGTACTGACCACGACATTTGTAGGGTTAACACTGCAGAGACCTTGGTCTCGGAGGGTAACAGCGGTCGCGCCCCCTTCCCATAGACTTTCGTTGAGGGAGTGGGCGTGACGTCACCAGGGGGTGGGTGTGACATCATGAGGGGGCGGCCTCGAACACGGAAGCCCGCACACATCGTCCGGAGTAAAAAACTTCCGGACGCTGCGAGTGGAGCTCCGGAAGACAGGGCAGTGGAGAACCCCTTTAAAAAAGATGAGAGAGGCCGGATTTTCTGTCCCTTTCATCTGAATGTAAAGTTCACCAAGGCATCTTTGTATCTGTCCCGGTCAGAACCGGTCACATCAGAAGACGCTGCTGATCACCCGGTGTGCGGTTTCTTCAGGGCACCCGTAGATTTATTGATCATTAAAATGACAGGCGCTGCATAGACAACGTATAGTGGGCAAGACAAATCTGTTTTTATGTTCACTGCGGTCTAACAAGTAACCTGTAACAAATCATATGCTACTGCACCGAAAAGCATATTCCACTATTCACCTACATGAGACATCCCCATAAATCAGTCTTAAATTGTTAATATAATATCCTGCCGCGACCAGTCGGTGGTGGAAGAAGAAAGAATTCCCTCTGTGAAATGTCGTCTATTAAGTCCAATAAATGGGACAGACACCGGGGTCTCCCCCTAAACATATATCCTTCATCTCTCCCATTGCTCCTTATTTCACTATGTGACAAGAACCTTGTTAATGAAGACTTATAGTCCCCTATATCTGGGGGGGTGTATGGGGTGGATAGGACGAAGGGGCTTAAGGACCTACCAGGGTCAAGGTCAAATCTCTATAGCAGCCATTAGGGATTCTATTAGGGTTCTGCAAATGTCAAAAAAGAGACCTGATAAGTGTGATGGATGTGTGATGTATGTATACATTTGTCATGTTATAGTGGTGTATGGATGTTACGTGGACATTTAGTGCTGTCTGTGAGTCCTGCGTCAGCATATGAATGATATACGAGAGGTGCATGTGCATCATGTGTAAGTGGTGAATGTATATTATGTCTTATGTGTAAGTGGTGAATGTATATTATGTCTTATGTGTAAGTGGTGAATGTATATAATGTGTCCTATGTGTAAGTGGTGAATGTATATTATGTGTCTTATGTGTAAGTGGTGCATGTATATTATGTGTCCTATGTGTAAGTGGTGAATGTATATTATGTGTCCTATGTGTAAGTGGTGAATGTATATTATGTGTCCTATGTGTAAGTGGTGAATGTATATTATGTGTCCTATGTGTAAGTGGTGAATGTATATCATGTGTCCTATGTGTAAGTGGTGAATGTATATTATGTGTCCTATGTGTACGTGGTGAATGTATATTATGAGTCCTATGGGTAAGTGACGAATGTATATCATGTGTCCTATGTGTAAGTGGTGAATGTATATTATGTGTCCTATGTGTAAGTGGTGAATGTATATCATGTGTCCTATGTGTAAGTGGTGAATGTATATTATGTGTCCTATGTGTAAGTGGTGAATGTATATTATGTGTCTTATCTGTAAGTGGTGAATGTATATTATGTGTCCTATGTGTAAGTGGTGAATGTATATTATGTGTCTTATCTGTAAGTGGTGAATGTATATTATGTGTCTTATGTGTAAGTGGTGAATGTATATTATGTGTCCTATGTGTAAGTGGTGAATGTATATTATGTATATCATGTGTCCTATTATAAAAATCATTACAAGACGCAAAACTTTACAAACCATCTTGTTCCCTTTAAAAGCAAACAAGCGCTCATTAAAGGGGTACTCCGGTAAAAAGATATATTTTTTTTCATATATAAACTGATGCCAGAAAGTTAAACAGATTTGTAAATTTGATTCAACTACTTATCAGCTGCTGAAGTTGAATTGTTCTTTTCTGTCTGAAAACAGTGCTCTCTGCTGACACCTCTGTCTGTGTCAGGAACTGTCCAGAGCAGGAGAGGTTTGCTATGGGGATTTGCTCCTACTCTGGACAGTTCCTGAGACAGACAGAGGTTACATAGTTACATAGTTAGTACGGTTGAAAAAAAGACATACGTCCATCAAGTTCAACCAGGGAATTGAAGGGTAGGGGTGTGGCTTTATATTGGGGAAGGGATGGGATTTTATATTTCTTCATAAGCATTAATGTTATTTTGTTCCAGGAATGTATCTAATCCTGTTTTAAAGCTGTTAATTTTTCCTGCTGTGACCAGTTCCTGAGGTAGACTGTTCCATAAGTTCACAGTTCTCATGGTAAAGAAGGCGTGTCGCCCCTTGAGACTAAACTTTTTCTTCTCCAGATGGAGGGAGTGTCAGCAGAGGGCACCGTTGTCAGACAGAAAAGAACAACTCAACTTCAGCAGCTAATAAGCACTGGTAGGATTAAAGTTTTTTAATTGAAGTAATTTACAAATCTGTTGATTTGAAAATAAATAAATGTTTTTCACCGGACTACCCCTTTAAACGGAGATGCAGTGTAAAGCATGGGGAAAAAGACAGAGCAACCTGGGTCTCTGATGAGGTAAGTGTCAAACTAACTATTTATTTTAAATGACTATTGCATCAATTATTACCAATAGGAAAGAAAAGCACTTGACATCAATCACACGCAGCGGAATTAATTGAATGAATGTAAGTTCACCGCGTGTACGGCGACGGGCGACCACGTCTTTCGATCATCGCAAGGAATAAAAGAGTCAAGAGAAAAGTGCACATACTACTCCTACAACTCAGTGCAGTCTGTCAGACAACACAAGGGAGACACTCGGAAAACGCAGCCAAAGTGTCACCCAATTATTGACTAATAGCCTTTCTGAACAAATTGCGCAGGCTTTTATAATGTCACAAGGAGAGACGGGAAAAAAAAGAAAAATAAGTGTTTATTGCCATCGAATATCCATCCCAGAGGAAGCACGTGACATCCATTAATGAGAGACTGCTTAATGGCGGGGTACAAAGGGAGCAAAAAAAAAAACGCCGACTCCGGACTCCACTAAATCTAAGGCAAGACATTTATCTACATAAGCGCAGGTAAATGGCGCAGCTCCATCCCCCCGAGAGAGGTTTAAAAGCCCTATATGTACACCATTATCTCACAAACGCTCCCTCATTACTCCGTTCACAATCAAAAGGACGAGACCATCGACTGTTTCTTCTTTCTAATTTATTCCCAGGATGGCGAAACATCTTTCACTGATTAAGCTGAAATTCTAAAAAGCGGCTGGAAAAAAAAAAAAAATAAATAAAAGAAGAAGAATAAAAACTTTCATTTGAACTTTATTTAAGATGTAAATGGGCAACTTCATTATGTCAATTTTTTTTTTTTTTTTACGCTAACATCTTGTTATCTTCCAGGTACTTTAGATCTTTTATGCTATTAGAGATAGAATAAAAAAAAAAAAGAAAATAAATAAATAAATTAAAAAAGAAGAATAAAAACTTTCATTTTGACTTTATTTAAGATGTAAATGGGAAACTTCATTGCGGAATTTTTATTTTTTATGCTAACATCTTGTTATCTTCCAGGTCCTTTAGATCTTTTATGCTATTAGAGATAGAATAAAAAAAAAAAAAAAAAGTGAAGTTGCTGTTGGGAATTGTCCATCTATTGAAGGGTTTTTCAAAGAGTGTGCCTCCAGCTGTTGCAAAACTACAACTCCCAGCATGCCCGGACAGCCAACGGCTGTCCGGGCATGCTGGGAGTTGAAGTTTTGCTACAGCTGGAGACACACTGGTTAGGAAACCCCGCTCTATTCAGGGCCGGTTCTGCCTATAGGCAAAATAGGCAGCCACCTAGAGCGCCCTCTTGAGGGGGGGGCTCTGCTCTACCCGCCGGAACTTAGCCAGCCAGCATACGAACTATCCGCACGCAGTCAGCACCACTCCCCCCCCCCCCCCGACGCCCCCCAGCGTTTATTGCAGTGTGTCACCCCAGTAGTAAGGTGATTACATGAGAAGGAGGTTTGTTACAGTGTGTCACCCCAGTAGTAAGGAGATTACATGAGGAAGAGGTTTTTTACAGTGTGCCACCCCAGTTGTAAGAAGATTACATGAGGAGGAGGTTTGTTACAGTGTGCCACCCCAGTTGTAAGAAGATTACATGAGGAGGAGGTTTGTTACAGTGTGTCACCCCAGTAGTAAGGAGATTACATGAGGAGGAGGTTTGTTACAGTGAGTCCCCCCCGTAGTAAGGTGATTACATGAGTAGGAGGTTTGTTACAGTGTGTCACCCCAGTAGTAAGGAGATTACATGATGAGGGGGGTTTGTTACAGTGTGTCACCCCAGTAGTAAGGAGATTACATGAGGAGGGGGTTTGTTACAGTGTGTCACCCCAGTAGTAAGGAGATTACATGAGGAGGGGGTTTGTTACAAAATTAGCTATCACCTAAAAATCCTGGCATCACAAAATGGACTTCATGATACATTTTACAGTTCTTTCACATAAGAGAAATTGTATAGAATATATGGAGGTCGCAGCCTCACAAAAGATTAAAGGGGTTTTCCAGCCCTAAAAATCTGGAACCCGATTACGATCACCAAAACAGAGCCCAATATTTTCCGGCTACATTGAATTCCATGTCAGTGTGCGCTTCATAAATTGTCTATAGGAGCACCAGAGATACCCAAGTACAGCGCTCCTATAGACAATGCATGGAGTACGTGCCAACCCCGCGCTCCATGCAGCGGGAAGAGACAGACAGGGCCCCCTTCTGGAGACTGCGGAGAGTGCCAGAGTCCATACCCTCTGCAATCAGACACTCACATAGGGGATATATTTCTATGGACTTGAATACTCCTTAAGGGTAGGGTCACATGGAAAGCATCTGCAGCATATTTAACCCTATGGACGCTCCAATGGCACAAGAGCGAGCTCCCTGCAACGTATTTTGATACCATTGACTTCAATGGTTCAGTGGAAAATCTTCAAATCTACCACTATAACTGATTTTCTGTGGACCCATTGAAGTCAAAGGTATCAAAATCTGCTACGAATTAGTAACGTTTTATCATTCCCCTAATGTTAAAGGAGAACTCCAGCCAAATGAAATTACCTTTATATAGCTGCACACAATAAAGTTATATAACTTTGCAAAGTGAAGTATTATAATTTTTGAGACTATACCCTGTTTCGCTCTAGGCAGGGAGTCCAGGAGATCTTATCACACTGATGACTAGCTTCTTCAGTAGACAACACTTCACACTTCCTTCTCCCCTGCTCAGAGATCTGAAAGCGTCAGTGTACCATGTTTGAGTGTCCCTGATTGGCTGGAGGGCACACACCCTCCTCCCCTCCCCACAGCTCACACAGGAAACAAGCCCAGTGTGTGTAGTTTTTTGCTGAATCAACAGTATTTTAAAGGGGTACTACCGTGCTGACAACTTATCTCCTATCTAAAGGATAGGGGATAAGTTGCCTGATCGAGTGGTGTCCTGCCACTGGGAACCCCCGCGATCTCGCATGCAGTACCCCGCTCTCATCAGGCCCCGGAGCGAACATCCGCTTCGGGTCTGATGACGGGGCCGGTGATTGTGACATCACAGCTCCGCCCCCGTGTGACAGCACACTCCACCCCCTCAATGCAAGTCTATGGCAGAGGCGAGACAGCTGTCTCACCCCCTGCCATAGACTTACATTGAGGGGGCGAAGCGTGACATCACATGGGGGCGGAGCCGTGACGTCACGATACTCCGGCCCTGTGATCGGCAGTCATCAGACCCGGAGCGATGTTCGCTCCGGGGCCTGATGAGAGCGAGGTGATGTGTGCGAGATCGCGGGGGTCCCCAGTGGGGGGACACCGCGCGATCAGGCAACTTATCCCCTATTCTTTAGATTAGGGATAATTTGTCAGCACGGTAGTACCCCTTTAAAGGCTGTTAATGGGGGCTATGAGGGTCTGATTTTGAAACAAGGTTGTCAAACTTAACAAGAAAGGCAAATTAAATCAAACCATCTTAGTCTGGGTTATCTCTATGATGTCATAGAAGTAGATCCTGAAGGAAGCAGTGAACTGGACTGTATCATTGTGACATTCTGTGATTAAGTTCTTGGAGTCTGGAGGTAACAGACATTACACAGGTCACTTAAAGGGCTTTATTCGCCATTGTTGTTCTCCAGTTTCCGGCCTAGTTGATCCTCTCTAGCTAGCATAAAGCCTCGCTTCTATCTCCTTGCACAACATCATGCCATATAACATATATACATATAACAATAACATATATACATATAACAAGAGATAGTATGTAGCGGGGCTGTGGCGTTCAAATGGTGTCAATTTGGAAAGGCCTCTGGGGAGCATGAAAAAGCCCTATTTGTTCTTTGGGGAAGCAGTCACCCAACAACGGTGTAGGGTATAGACGGCTGCCTACCGATACAGCTGGAAATGAGTTAAAGGGGTACTCCGCCCCTAGACATCTTATCCCCTATCCAAAGGATAGGGGATAAGATGTCAGATCGCCGGGGTCCCGCTGCTGGGGACCCCGGAGATCGCTGCTACAGCACCCCGCTATCATTACTGCGCAGAGCGAGTTCGCTCTGCACGTAATGACGGGCAATACAGGGGCCGGAGCATCGTTACGTCACGGCTCCGCCCCTCGTGACGTCACGGACCGCCCCCGTCAATACAAGTCTATGGGAGGGGGCGTGGCGGTCGTCACGCCCCCTGCCATAGACTTGCATTAAGGGGGCGGGTCGTGATGTCATGAGGGGCAGAGCCATGACGTAACGATGCTCCGGCCCCTGTATCGCCCGTCATTACACACAGAGCGAACTCGCTCTGTGCTGTAATAATAGCGGGGTGCCACAGCGGCGATCCCCGGGGTCCCCAGCAGCGGGACCGCAGCGATCTGACATCTTATCCCCTTTCCTTTGGATAGGGGATAAGATGTCTAGTGGCGGAGTACCCCTTTAAAGCTGAGCCATGCCTCAGTGCGGCATCAGTGATCATGTGACTCCCACTGAAGTAGCTCTTGCAAGAAGGGCCAGAGCTGCCTCGTGCCAACGGAGGAGGACGCGTGGTCCATTGCAGCGTTCCTCACTCTTGCTTTTTCACTGATGGACAAGCCTTCCTCCTATAAAAGATCCTTCCCCTGACTACTCCGCCTCCGAGGATGAAAAGGAGTCAGGGGAAGGATCTTTTAGCAAAAGTGAGGAACGCAAGAGTGAGCAACGCTGCAAGGCCTTTACTTAAAGGGGTATTCCAGGAAAAAAACTTTTTTCTTTATATCAACTGGCTCCAGAAAGTTAAACAAATTTATAAATTACTTCTATTAAAAAATCTTAATCCTTCCAATAATTATCAGCTGCTGACGTTGAGTTGTTCTTATCTGTCTGGCAACAGTGCTCTCTGCTGACATCTCTGCTTGTCTCGGGAACTGCACAGAGTAGGGTAGGTTTGCTATGGGGATTTGCTTCTAAACTGGGCGGTTCCCGAGACACGTGTCATCAGAGAGCACTTAGACAAAAAAAGAACAACTCAACTTCAGAAGCTCATAAGTATTGAAAGGATTAAGATTTTTTTAATAGACGTAATTTACAAATCTGTTTAACTTTCCGGAGGCAGTTGATATATATAAAAAAAAAAGTTTTTTCCTGGATTACCCCTTTAAGATGTTCTGGGTTAGGGATACAGCCCTGGACTCCTCCCGCATTAGAACAGGACTTAAAATGGCCCCTTTGGGACTTAAAGTGGCACATAAAATGGCCACTTTGGGAAAGGAGCTTTGTTTGAGGTTTTCTGACAACGTCACAATGGTCTTCAGTAAGTGCAATATAAACCTCCCAGAAACGGCAGTAAATAATAGAAGAGAATCCCGCACTCCCCATGTCCATCGCTGAATCAGTGGAAGCTCATGGAAGGAAGGGGGTGGAATGAGTAGACGGGGGCTCAGAGACAACGACTGGTGGTTTTGTGCTAATTAGCACTTCTTCCGGCCAGATGCTTCTACTGATTCAGCGATGGACATGGTGAGTGCGGGATTCACTTCTATTATTTACTTCCGTTTTATTTGTTGATTTTCATTAATCCGTGCACCACCACTACCATCCTAGTCACGCCTCCGCCCCCGTGTGATGTCAGTGACGTCCCATGCGTACAACCATAGAGATGCGGGAGGACGTCAGGATCATCGCAGGACGCGCGCCGGCCGGGGCCTGGTAAGTGACCGGCGGCGCGTTATCTTCTTCAGCGTTCCAGTCACCGCTCGACCGGTCCTGGCACCTACTGCTATGGTCCATAGGCCATAGCAGTAGATTGTGACCCCGGCCGGAGGAGCGGTGACTGGATCACAGTGGGGGCAGGACACAGACATGCAGCCTCCAGCCATACACTGTATATGGCTGGAGGTTGTACGTCTGTGGGGAGGGAGGGGGGGGGGGGGTTGCTGCCAACCTAATGTGGGGGGAACTATACTGCCAACTAATGTGGGGGAACATGCTGCCAACTAATGTGGGGGAACATGCTGCCTACCTAATGTGGGGGGAACTATACTGCCTACCTAATGTGGGGGGAACTATACTGCCAACCTAATGTGGGGGAACATGCTGCCAACTAATGTGGGGGAACATGCTGCCTACCTAATGTGGGGGAACATGCTGCCTACTAATGTGGGGGAACATGCTGCCTACCTAATGTGGGGGAACTATACTGCCTACCTAATGTGGGGGGAAATATACTGCCAACCTAATGTGGGGGAACATGCTGCCAACTAATGTAGGGGAACATGCTACAGATACAACCGGCCCTTTGAGGGTGACCATTCTGATTCTGCTGATGCGGCCCCCGATGAATTTGAGTTTGACACCCCTGGATATATATATATATATATATATATATATATATATATATATATATATATGTACTATTTGTTTGGTTACATACATTTAGTGTTTGTGTATTAGTATTATTATACATAATATATTATTATTATTAATATTATTATTACTGGTTTTTTTTTTAGAGAGTTTGTTTTGCATGTTGTGTTGGGGTTTAGTGTTAGGTTGGGTGGTACTTGATATATACAGAAAATCCTGGACTAATTCATGGATGTCTGGTAACATGTACTGGGATGCCGGACCAGCTCAGGGACAAAACTAAATTGTTTTTCGTGTGCGGTATTTGATTTAGACACAAATTATTTTGGATCAGGGATTTTACTATAGTTATATTATTATATTAGTTATAATATTGTGCACAAGGTTAGGGTGAACGATGATAATTATTATTCTTGTACTTATTATGATTATTATTTTTATTTTTAGTATGTTACATTTATGGACTAACATGGACTAATTTTTGTATATTTTGTGGAGGTATATGTTGTAAGTACATCTCTGGAGTATAATACAGGATATAACTCAGGATCAGTACAGGATAAGTTATGTAATGTATGTACACAGTGACTTCACCAGCAGAATAGTGAGTACAGCTCTGGAGTATAATACAGGATATAACTAAGGATCAGTACAGGATAAGTAATGTATGTACACAGTGACCTCACCAGCAGAATAGTAAGTACAGCTCTGGAGTATAATACAGGATATAACTCAGGATTAGTACAGGATAAGTAATGTAATGTATGTACACAGTGACCTCACCAGCAGAATAGTGAGTACAGCTCTGGAGAGAGGTTGGGTGTGTCTGAGCTCCTGTTACTTCCAGACTCTTCCAGTGAAGCAGTGATTTCCATCCGCCCCTCCCCAGGTGTGTGGCAGATACCTGGGTAGAGGGTTTTCCTGCTATGGAGCCCCAGGAGGCTTCATCTTGCACTCCCCGTACCCGGCCGGCGGGGGGTGCAAAGGAAAATGTGACGGCCAGCAGCCAGGATGGGGTGAGACGATCCACCAGGGCCCATCGCCATGTGGGGCCCCCTCCCCCATCCCCAGCTGGGAGCTGCAAGGCTTCCAGCAAAAGTTCCTCTGGGAAAAGAAGCTCATCCAGGCAGAGGAGTGGAGTGAAGGCTTCTACCTCAGGCTCCTCAGAACCCCAGCAATGGGGGGTAAAGGAGCCAAGGGAATCCCTGGAGACCTTCGGATCTAGAATCCAGGCAAAGATGGCCCAATATGAACAGCTTGGGAAACAGCTTCGTGGTCTTAGAGAAGACATAAAGTTTGCAACTTACCAGGCGGATACAGCAGCCAAGGGCAAGAGAGCAGCGTTCACTGCAAAGGTGAGAGCACTAAAGAAAGAGGTGGAGGAGATTGTTCAGCTGAGAGCGGACATTGTGGCTGGAGCCGGCTTCTTCAGTGAGAAGATTCTTAATGAAGAGAGGTTCCCCAAAAAGGGGGTCTCCAGAGGTGCAGAAAAAGAAAGTCACCAAGATGAGAGTGAGGAGGAGATGGAGGGAGGTGAGGAGGGGGATGTGAGTGAGGGGGATATGGACACGGGTTCTGTTTGTACCACCACCACTGTTACCCCAGACCCCCCACTTACCCTCAGTGCGGACTACATAAACCCGGCTCAGGTGGCCTTACCTCCCTCCAGTGAGGACGATGAGGATGGCAGTGACTGTAGTGATTGCAGCGGCTCGGCAGATGGGGGTCTCCTGCGTGCGATTGTTATGCAGGAGTCCCCCACCCGTCTGGAGAACTTCACTTTTGGTGATGATTTGGGCCCAGAAGAGAAGGGGAAGAGGAAGAAAGTGAAGGGCAAGAAGAGGAAGAAGGCACAAGGAGTGAAATTTGTATTTTCTTCTTTCCAGCAACCTGGGTCGGCTGAGAAGTCAGCTCAGGGTGCTGGGTCCCCCAATCTGCCAGACCCCGTTTCTGTAGTGGAGCGGGGCCAGCATGGGGGATACAGTAGTGCACCCAAAATGGCCGCGGGTGCTATAGAAGAAAAAGGGCACCATCCTGTGAGGGGGGAGGGTGTCCAGGCACCAGAAAATGGCGGCAGTTTCTCCCGTTCAGGGGGCGGTCCCCGGGTTGAAGTGAGCGGTACAAGTCCTGGCGCTGCAGGGCACTCCCCTGTGAGGGGGGGGAGTGTCCGGGCACCAGACCTTGGTGGTTCAGGGGGCGGTCCCCTATGTGCGGTTGGTACCGTTTCTGGCGCTGCGGGGCACTCACCTGTAAAGGGGGAGGTTCCCTGCACGTCAGCTGCAGTAGGCGGGGCAGGAGTGCGTCCGGAGGGACAGCTCCTGCCAAAATCCATGACTTCGTGTGAGGGGGCGGTGCCATCCATATCAGAGGCGGAGCCTGTGTCTGCACCCCAGAAGACTGGAAATGCAACCTTAGTCCTGAAACCAGCGACCCTTATACATAATGCAATAGACCCAGCCAGCCCAGCCTGTAATATACAGAGTGTAAGCAAGAGTGAAAGTGAGAGCAAAAATGTGTGGAAAAATGGTAATGTCCAGAGTGTGAGTTATGGTAGTGCGCATGGGAGGAGTTGTAGTAGCAGTGTGGATGAGGGGTGTGCAAGTGGGGTGCAAGAGAGGGGTGCAAGGGGAGTGCAAGAGAGGGGTGCAAGTGGAGTGCAAGAGAGGGGTGCAAGTGGAGTGCAAGAGAGGGGTGCAAGTGGAGTGCAAGAGAGGGGTGCAAGTGGAGTGCAAGAGAGGGGTGCAAGTGGAGTGCAAGAGAGGGGTACAAGTGGAGTGCAAGAGAGGGGTACAAGTGGAGTGCAAGAGAGGGGTGTAAGTGGAGTGCAAGAGAGGGGTGCAAGTGGAATGCAGGTGAGGAGTGGTAGTGGAATGCCAGAGAGAGGTTTGACTGACACCTCAGCTAAGAACAAGGGTCCTGGTTTGGGATCTGGGTCAGGTCCTGGTTCGACTGCCCCCCCGGTAGTGGCTGCTTCTCCCAGAAGCTATGCCAGAGTCACTGCCGGGGGATCAGGGGGATCCCCATCTCCATCTGGCTCTGGGGGTCACTTGCAACAGCGCCTCCTGGAGGCTCTACGTAGGGGAGACAGGTCAATCCATGTAGAGGGGAGGGGTGAGGTTGACCTGTCTTTTTGGATAGAAAGACACGGCTTAGGCGCCTTCCGAGAACAAAACGGGGAGGTGGTCTGGTCCCTCCCGACATCCGGGCAGGAAAGTGGCCGTAGGAATGTGGTCCGTTTAGTGTGGAGGGGCGAAGATGCATGTCCGCCTCGGGGTAAGGTGGTTGAGCTCCTCCTCCGGATGGAATTCAGGGCAAGTGACATCTTTGCCCTGATCCACCCCTACGGTACTTCCGAATTTGACATCAGCTTCGTTCGGCCGGAGGGTTTGGAACTCTTCTGGTCGAACTATGAGGTGGTGAAGAGTGAGCCCGGCTGGCGGGATTTCGCCGTAAAGGCGATATCCCGTCAGAATCTGGCCAAGAAAGTGACCGTATTGACACGTAACGAGTCACTATCTTGCTATGACATCATGACCTGGCTCAGCCGATATGGGGATGTGACGGACATGCCAAAAAAGAACTATGACGAACATGGGATCTGGTCTGGGGCCTGGACGTTTTCCGTCAAACTGAAGCGTTCGGGGAGCACTGTTGCCCACATCCCATCAGCTGCTTTTCTTGGGAGAGACAGAATCCAAGTTTTCTACCAGGGGCAGCCCAAGGTCTGTCACAGATGTGGCAGCCCCACCCACTTTAGCGCAGCTTGTACCGTGCAGGTCTGTGCACTGTGCGGTGGGGTAGGTCATCTTGCCGCATCCTGTAGGCAGATCCGGTGTCATCTGTGTGGTGTCTTAGGACACCCTTTCAGCCGTTGTCCTAGCGCTTTTGCCCGGGCAACTGTCACCTTGGCTGGGGAGAGCAGTAATGTTGCCTCAGCTGGGGAGGGCACGAGTGCGGGTGAAGGTGCAACAGGGTCAGTGAAGAGGAAAAGTCCCGCCAAGCTGAGGCGGGAGGCTAATCGCAGAAGGAGCAGGGAACTGGAGAGTTCCCATGTGGCAGGGGTAGCTTCTGACCCTGCTCCAGAGGTTAGTCCTGAAACTGCTGAGGCCCTGGAGGAAAATGTGCTGGAGGAGGAAGTGAGGAGAATCTGTGGAGAAGAGGGCAGCAAGGCCGATCTTTCCGATTCCTCCCACTTTGAAAGTGTGGATGAGGAGGGTGAAGAGCGGCCAAAAAAGAAGGGCAATAAAAGGGGAAAGAAGAGGTCGGAGCCCTCTAGTCCCCGTGCTACGGACCAGGTCCCAAGCGGAAGCCTACCTGCCCCCCCTCTGATTGATCTGTCTAACCGGTTCTCTGTCCTTGATGACATCTCCTCCCCCTCTTTGGAGGGGGTGGTCGAGGATGGGGTACCTGAAGTGGGGGAGCCTCCGGGGGGAACTGGGCCCTGTCCTGATGGGGCAATTTCCTCAGGGGATGGGGCCAAACCAGAGCCAGACGGAGATGGGGATTCAAAAATGGACCAATCAGAGTCTAAAAAAAGGCTAAAAGAGAAAGAAGCCTCCTCGTCTGGGGATGAGGGGGTAAAGAAAAGACAGAAGTGAGGGGGTTAGGGCCGTCTAACTCAATCACCCATGATGGCGGCACTCACCCCATTGACGCTGGCATCTATTAACTGTGCCAGTATAAAGTCTGATACGGCTAGATTCGCAGCCTTTGATTTTCTCGGCCGTGTTGAAGCCGATATTTTGTATCTGCAGGAGACCAGGTTGTCAGATCTTGCCTCCCTGGTAAAAGCAAGGAGAGAGTGGAGGTGCGGGCCCTCCCACTGGTCTCTTGCGGCTGAGCCGTATAGTGGGGTGGCGGTCCTTTTTACCGCTCCGGTTGAATGCAGACGGGTTATTGAGTTAGAAATGGGGAGGTGCCTGATCTTAGATGTCCTCATGAAGGGACAGGAGCTCCGGCTCATTAACATCTACGCCCCACAAACCAAGTGGGGCCGCAAAGATCTCTTTATGAGGATCAAGCCCTTCCTTTTTACTAGCCGGCAAGTGATCTTTGGAGGGGACTTCAATACTGTCACAAGGTCCCAAGATAGGAGAGGTTCCAATGGTCCGCTGGCTTACGATAGCATAGCTCTCAATAATATAGTTAGGGAAGCTCGCCTAGAGGACGCCCACATCCGGAGCCCCTCAGGCCACGCGGGTTTCACCTATCATCGAGGTAGCTGCAGGTCTAGGATAGACAGGTTTTATTTAAAGGAGGAAGCCGTCTCTTCCGCAGTGTCCGTGGTTGAGGTGGAGTTCTCCGATCACTGTATGATTTTGTTTTCCTTGAATGTTTCAGAGACCCCCCGGATGGGTAAAGGTTATTGGAAGCTGAATTCGTCCCTCCTGGAGGAAGCGGAGGTAAGACAGTCCTTTGAGGATTTTCTTCAGAGTCAGGTACCTTTACTGGACCTTTGTAGTAGTAAGTCAGAGTGGTGGGAGATATTCAAGAAGCGGGTTGCGGGGTTCTTCCGCCAGCTCTCGAGCCTCAGGTCCCTGAACAGGTATCGCTTGTATCAGGGTCTGAGGAGGAAACTCGAGCTTCTCGTCTCGACTGGAGGTAGTCGTGATGATATCTCCAGAGTGAAGTCCTTGTTGATGAGGTGTCAGTATGATAGGCACGCATCTTTGGTTTTTGAGAGGGATTTTGGGAAGTACCGCTCGCCCGACCCTTACAGAAACTGCAAGATGTCAGTGAGTAGTAAAATCATCTCAGGACTGATTGATAGTACGGGATCTCTGAATCGGTCCAGATCAGGGATCCTGGAGGTCGTCAGATCCTTCTACTTGCACCTCTTGGGGAGGAAGGATCTAGATCGGGACAAGATGTCGGCTTTCCTGGCTGAAACCATTCCTGAGCCAGGGGTAGACCCCTCTCTTGGCGTTTTGGCAGAAGAGATTAAGGAAGAGGAAGTGAGACTGGCGATCGAGGGGCTTGCCCCCAAGAAGTCGCCAGGTCCGGATGGCTTAACATCCGAGTGGTACAAGACCTTTAAGGAGTCTTTAGCTCCCCTCTTGACTGTGGTATTCAATGAGTGTCTCTCCTCGGGCACTCTGCCTAGGTCAATGAGGAGGTCAGCCCTGATTCTTCTCTCAAAGGGTAAAGATCCTAGCCGGATTGAGAATTGGAGGCCCATAGCTCTTCTCAATACGGACAGGAAGCTTCTGGCCAAGATACTGTTTAATCGGTTGGTGGATTTTGCACCCCGACTCCTTTCGGGGGCCCAGCACTGCTCTGTTCCAGGCCGAAGCACGTTAAGTGCTGTCCTCAGTGTCAGGGAGGCAGTGGAGCGGAGCAGTGCAGGTCTCTGGAAGGGGTACTTACTGTCCTTGGATCAGGCAAAAGCATTTGATCGGGTGAACCATGACTACCTCTGGTCCGTCCTTCTAAGATATGGCTTACCGAGTACTTTTGTTAATTGGCTCAAGATCTTGTATGCAGGGGCAGAGAGTTTCCCGCTGGTGAACGGTTGGTCTGGCCGCTCTTTTGAGGTTGGGTCCGGAGTCCGTCAGGGTTGTCCTTTGAGCCCGCTGTTATACGTGTTCGCAATCGATCCCTTCGTCCGGAGGGTAGATTGTGGACCGTTGGCGGGAGTCGGGATGAGTCTGGCGGAGCCGGATGTCGCCCAGAGAGTTGTGGCGTATGCTGATGATGTCACCATTTTCGTCTCCTCGAGGGGGGAGGTCGATGTGGTGATGTCAGAGGTGGACCGCTACTCGGAGGCTTCCGGGTCTAAGATCAACCGGGATAAGTGTGAAAGTCTCTGGCTGGGAGGGGGGGATCCCACATTTGATCTCCCGGACACCCTTCCGGGGCCCCAAGAATCAGCAAAAGTTTTGGGCATCACATTCGGCCAGGATGATTATCCCACCAAAAACTGGGATGGTAAGCTCCAGGATGCCACTCAGAGGGTGAACCAGTGGAAGGGTTGGTCTATGATCCTCAGGGAAAGGGTACACCTGATCAAATCGTACCTGCTCCCCTTGTTTATCTACCTGGGCAGCGTATGTATCTTGCCAGAGGCTTACTACACTAGGGTCTACAGCCTGTTTTTCCAACTGTTATGGGGGAACAGGATGAACCTAGTCAAGAGGGAGGTTACGTACCGCACGAGGAGACTAGGGGGTTTATCTATGGTAAACCCTGTGGTGTTCTTAACAAACACCTTCTTGAAAGCCAACATCTCAAACCTCTGGTCAGAGAGGGCTTTTCCGTGGGTACTCTCCTGCAGGGAATGGTTTCGGCCTTTCTTCCAGGAATGGGAGACAGGAGGGCAAGTGAAGGACCTCCGTACGCCCCATGGATATCTTCCGGCTTATGCTACCCCGACTCTGAAGGCGATACGTCGGTGGGGTCTGGGAGTGTGGGAGATCAGGACCCAGTCAAGGCAGTTCCTTGACAAACGGGTTCTGTTGACCCACTTCCAGAAGCCTCTGGCGCTCAGGGACTGCCCAGGTCAGGATCTGAGGGTGGGGTTGTTTCTTTTAAACATGAAAAGGATCCCCCAGAAGTTTTGGGACTTGGCCTGGCGCTGCTTTCAGGGGAAGCTATATGTGAGGGACAATTTGAAGTGTAGAAGATCTGATGACCGGGACTGTCCCCGAGAAGAGTGTGTGGACACGCTGGAAAGCATGGACCATTTCCTCCTTCATTGTCCCTTTAATATAGGGGTTTACAACAGGGTGGGCGCTTCCATTGGCTGGAGTCAACTTGCCGGCCTTACCTACCCGGAGTGGGCTTATGGGGCATTCAGGAACCTGGGTGGTCGAGACCGGGGCACTTTATTCTTAGTTAGCTTAGTGATTAGGTACCACACGTGGAACGCACGGTGTTTAGTGTCTACGCAGCGTAAAGTCCTCTCCGAGGTGGAGGTCTGTAGGAATATCACAGGTGACCTCGGGAAGATCAGGTCTTTGGAGTATGGCAGTCTTGGTACCAGTAGGGCTTCTCTCCTATGGAGAGGGTTTTCTTTTGATGTGCCCTAGGTACTAGACCTTCTGGGTAGAGTACCCTTGTTTTGGTTAGGGACAGTGATGTAAGGGGACAGGGTTAGGGTGATAGTAGGGTCAGTTTCTATTTTAGGGATAATGGTAGGGTGAGAGGTAGGGAGGTGTTAGGGAAAGTATGTAAATTTTTGTATGTATCAGGATTGCCATCCTTCTTCCTGGTGGTGGGCTAATGCATGTGTACCATAGCTTTTTGTTTTGTTTTCCGATGTTTAGGTTATGAAGGGCTTACAGGCACCGAACTTGGGCCTAGTGTGGGTTATATTGTTTATGTATGTTATAAAGTTGGTTATGGTTAAGTTGGTTGGGAGGAGTTCTAGGTTGGGTGGGTGTATTTGGTGGGTGGTGGTTTTTTTTTGGTGGACCTGGCATCGGTCAGTCGTGGCTGGACATTGAGAACTGTGGACTCTGACCCATGTACAGAAGGGCGGGTGGTGTGGGTGAAGGGATAGTTTAGAGTAGGATGTTTTATTGTATATTTAGGTGTGTTTCCTGTATAATAATAGGTGTGTATATAGTGTATATAGTTTATATGTATAAATTGTGTACATTACATGTAATTACTATAAAAATATATATATAATTTTTTTTTTTTTTTTTTTTTTTTATCTTGATTTGTGAATTATATATTGTTTATATTGTGTTTATAGTAGAGATAGATATGGCAGTCGAACCAGATGTTATTTTTGTAGTAATTTTTGTATCCAGTTGTGGTTTATGTCTTGTGGGATAACGTAGAAAACTAATGTATATATGTGTGTGTGGAAGGGGGGAAAAAAAAGTGTGTGTGTGTGTGTATATATATATATAACATTTGGTGTGCAGTGGGAGTGTTTTCGGTTTGTAATATGTGATTTTTCCCAAGTTTGGGTGTTTTTTGAGTTGTAGATTAATTTATCTTTATGCCTTTGTAAAGTTATGGATCTGTGATGCATGTGTGTGGCATAGTATTATTATTATTATTATTATTATTATTATTATTAGTGTTATTATAAAAAAAAAAAAAAAAAAAAAAGAAAAAAAATTATAGTTTACAAAAAAAAAAAAAAAAAAATACAAAAAAAAAAAAAAAAAAAAAAAAATAAAAAAAAAAGGGGTGTGGTGTGTAGTGGGAGTGCTTGTTGTGTTTTCTGTGTGTTTGTGTTTTTCCCAAGTCTGGGTGTTTTTGAGTTACAGCTAAATAGTGCTATTTTTATGTTTCTTTTTGGTTATGTACGTTGAGTATGCATGTGAGTGTGTTGTTAGATATTAGGTTATGTAAGGTGTGTTTCTTTTTGTTAGGAAAACTGGGCTGGCCGGTTAGGCAGGATTTATGTTCTTTTATTTTAAATGTAAAGTTTTGGTTTATGTTATTTCATGTTGCTGTTTTCAGTTATGGCCAAGTTGTGCTGGTTTTGTGTTTTTGTTATGATTTATATTTTTCTAATAAAAGATCTACAGGATATAACTCAGGATCAGTACAGGATAAGTAATGTAATGTATGTACACAGTGACCTCACCAGCAGAATAATGAGTACAGCTCTGGAGTATAATACAGGATATAACTCAGGATCAGTACAGGATAAGTAATGTATGTACACTGACCCCACCAGCAGAATAGTGAGTGAAGCTCTTGAGTATAATACAGGATGTACCTCAGGATCAGTACAGGATAAGTAATGTAATGTATGTACACAGTGACCTCACCAGCAGAATAGTGAGTGCAGCTTTGGAGTATAATACAGGATATAACGCAGGATCAGTACAGGATACGTGTCACGATTCGGCTAGCTGGATGAGGAGCCTCTGTGTCAGCGAGGGATTGGCGTGGACCGTGTCGGTGGACCGGTTCTAAGATGCTACTGGTATTCACCAGAGCCCGCCGCAAAGCGGGATGGTCTTGCTGCGGCGGTAGCAACCAGGTCGTATCCACCGGCAACGGCTCAACCTCGCTGACTGCTGAGAAGGCGCGGGACAGAAGGACTAGGCAGAGGCAAGGTCAGACGTAGCAGAAGGTCGGGGCAGGCGGCAAGGTTCGTAGTCAATATGGATAGCAGAAGGTCTGGAAACACAGGCTTTGGACAACACTAAACGCTTTCACTGGCACAAGGCAACAAAATCCGGCAAGGAAGTGCAGGGGAAGTGAGGTAATATGGACAGGGAGCAGGTGGAAGCTAATTAGGCTAATTGGGCCAGGCACCAATCATTGGTGCACTGGCCCTTTAAATCTTAGAGAGCTGGCGTATGCGCGCCCTAAGGAGAGGAGCCGCACGCGCCAGGACATGACAGCCGGGGGCCGGGACAGGTAAGTGACTTGGGATGCGATTCGCGAGCGGGCGCGTCCAGCTATGCGAATCGCATCCCCGCCGGCAATGTCAGTGCAGCGCTCCCGGTCAGCGGGTCTGACCGGGGCGCTGCAGAGAGAGGAACGCCGCGAGCGCTCCGGGGAGGAGCAGGGACCCGGAGCGCTCGGCGTAACAATACGTAATGTAATGTATGTACACAGTGACCCCACCAGCAGAATAGTGAGTGCAGCTCTGGAGTATAATACAGGATATAACGCAGGATCAGTACAGAATAAGTAATGTAATGTATGTACACAGTGATCTCACCAGCAGAATAGTAAGTACAGCTCTGGAGTATAATACAGGATATAACGCAGGATCAGTACAGAATAAGTAATGTAATGTATGTACACAGTGATCTCACCAGCAGAATAGTGAGTCCAGCTCTGGAGTATAATACAGGATATAACTCAGGATCAGTACAGGATAAGTAATGTAATGTATATACACAGTGACCTCACCAGCAGAATAGTAAGTACAGCTCTGGAGTATAATACAGGATATAACTCAGGATCAGTATACAGCATCATACTATCACAGGCAGTTGATAAATGGGGAGCACGTAAGCAAAAACAAACACCACTTTGCATAATCCCTCTTCCTCATTCTGTCCAAAGACAGTTTTGTGAGCTAGTTTTGGGATGATGTAGATTAGTGGTGGTTCTGAGGGGTTTGCAACATTTTATGGGAAAGTCGTACCCAATGAAAAAATGAAATTCCTGAATCATTCCACGAAAAGCATTTTCAAAAACTTGCTAACCCTCTGGACCTCATGAATTGTCATACGAGTCTATGCTTAGGCCCACCTAAAATAAGTGAAGAAAAACCCTCTAACTCCAATGATAAATGTCCCTCTTAGTCACTTGCTGACTACATGTGGGCCATTAAAATGAATGGATGCTCTGCATTAACTGCATTAGAAAGTCACTTAAATAGATTAAATATGTATTAAAGAAATAAACTATAGCAGATATTCTGAAAACTGGATCTGTAACAAAAAAATTATGACTATTTTGAATTGAATTATAGTGGATTTGGTGGCTTTTATATGAGTGAAGGAGACAGTGCACCATTTTTGTAGGCTTTTCTGTATATGTGTTCCATTGATTACAATGATGTCTATTTAATCAGTCAGGGTTATGAGAAAATGTGACTGACAATTTTTTATTTCTTGGAATAGATCACCATGCTTAATGTGATGATCGGTGACACAGAGGAGCCAGACTCAATGGCAATAATTCATGCACATAATGTGCTGGATGAGAGGGGCTGCCCTGATTGCTATCGCACCTTATTAAGAGTGTAGTTCATCTCCTCCGCCATATTCATCATGAATAATAGGCTCTAATTCTAATAAGTCAAGATCATTTCTCGATCTCCTCCTCCTCGTGTTCTCCTGCTGTCGATTACACAACGTCATAGACGTGGCCTCAGTGGCGTAGCCTCTCTCATAGCTGAACCATAATTCAATTTCAAAGAGAATATTAACAATTTCACTCCTCACGAAAAGGTAAGAAATTTATCATTTTACTCTGTGAGGACTTAAAGTGCACCTGTCATTAAAAAAAAAAAAAAATAACACTTTTGATATCAGTTGGGGGCTGAGTGTTTTTTATTATTATTATTATTATTGTTATCATAGTAATGTCTGTTTGTGTGTGTTTTGCATTTTTCTTCTTTGGGTCCTGTTCAGACATTAGGTTTGTGTCTGAACAGTTTCTGAGTTTATTCTCCCTGGTTTAGGAAGAGTTAATGCTTCAGCACTGGGAGCATATATAAGGCCTCTTCAGCTGCTGCTCTGGGCTGGTAATTACACCGGTTACTCTGGCCATGTGTGCATTATTTATACTTCATCTGTCTGAGCACATGTATCCTGAGTTTTAACCGTGGTTATCTGTCCTGTTTGATATCTAGATTTTAGCCTGCTTTGTTTTAGTACCTTTGTCGGGTTTATTATTCTTGTATTGTTCGGTCTGCTATGTGTAGCCTAGTCTGTGTTTACACTGTGCATTCGTCAGTCCAGTTTTGACCTTGTTTGATCCTGCATCTCTGAGGATAGAATCCTGTCCTGAGCCCTGTGCTAATCCGTCTATCTAGGAGTGAGTTAATCTTGTACCTGTACCTGTGTTTGCTTGTATTTAGGATTTTTTTTTCCTCCTAGCATATGTAATGTTCGTTTCTGTGTTTTTGCATTTTTCTGTTTTAGGTCCCCATTCAGACATTAGGTTTGTGTCTGAACAGTTTCTGTGTTTATTCTCCCTCTTTGGGAAGAGTTAATGCTCCCAGCCTATGGGATCTCGGGTGTGGCTATTTAGACCCGAGCTCTGCTGGAACTTGCTACTGGTAATTAGACCTGTTTTCTGGCCATGATGGCATCATGATAACTGTGTCTCTGCGCTCTTATCCTGAGATTTAACCATGGTTATCTGTCTTGTTTGATATATAAATGTTAGACTGCTTTGTTTTAGTACATTTGTTGGGCTTTAGTATTTTGTATGCTCGTTCTGCTTTGTGTTGCCTTGGTCTGAATTCACACTGTGCGTTTTGTCAGTCCTGTTTTGACCTTGTGTGATCCTGCTACTCCTAGAATAGAATTCCTGAGCCTTGTGCTAATCTGTATATCTAGGAGTGAGTGAGTCTTGTCCCTGTACCCATGTTTGCTTGTATTTAGTATTTCTGTTTCCTCCTGGGCTAGCATCCTAGTCACTCAGTGGAGAGTGCTCGCTGGCTAGGAATCTATTTAGCTTTGGTATTAATGTCCCTCCATGATTGGAGAAGGGTGTCCAGTGTGTTCTTTGTTCTGAGTCCAGTGTGATTTCCTGACCCGTTTTATGTTAGTGATGGTGTACCTCCATTCTTGTGCCAAGCATCTGCGTCCAGGTATTTTTTGTAAAAAAAAAATAAAAAATTTCTGATGAATGTCTTGCTTGTTTGTGGTTCTTTGAGGGTCCATGTCCGTTTCTGTGTTTTTGAATTTCTGTTTTAGGTCCTGTTCAGACATTAGTTTTGTGTTTAAACAGTTTCTGTGCTAATTCTCCCTGGTTTGGGAACACTTAATGCTCTCAGCCTATTGCATCTCTGGTGTGGTTATTTAGACCTGAGCTCAATTCTGGCTGCCCCCTACTCCCTTTCATCACAGGATACTATCCTGATCACAATGTGGAGTGTGCCCACTAGCTAGGAGCCTATTTGGTTTAACTATAGATGTTCTTCCATTTTTGGAGTGGAGTGTCAAGCGTGTTCCTTGTTCTGAGTCCAGTGTGAACAGTGCTCTTGATTTCCTGACCTATTTAGTGTTCTCACATTCAGTTAACTTGATAAAAAGTTGTGTAGGTCTGGTGTTCTCCTTTCCCTATTGACTCCCTGTTTACCCCTGTCCCCATTATTTCTGATCCCCATAAAATCCATGTGGCCAGTATAGCATTTTTTGGGGGGAGATTGTGAACAAACTTGCTAAGGCTAGGTTCACATGGCCGTTTGCATCCGACCCATTAATGGTCCGATCGATTTTCTGAGCCGATCGGAAGCTAAGACGGGTCGGATGAAAAACGGCTACTACTGGGTCATGACGGACCCCATTTACTTGTATGGGGTCCATCGGTGACCCGGTAATTTTACAGGATTTTAGCAGAGAATAAAAAGAGTGTTTGTACTATTTTTTTCTCCGCTAAACTCCTGTTCTTCTGGCCAGATTTCCGATGGAACTCCAACTCCAATGGCAATGTGAACGAGGCTTAAGGGGGAGATTTATCAAAACCTGTCCAGAGGGAAAAATGCTGAGTTGCCCATAGCAACCAATCAGATCTCTTCTTTCATTTTTCAGAGGCCTTTTCAAAAATAAAAGAAGCGATCTGATTGGTTGCTATAGGCAACTCAGCAATTTTTCCTATGGATAGGTTTTTGATAAATCTCCTTTTCCACCCTCTTTATGTAAATCTACATGTGAACTGTCAAGTGTTTTCTTGTTGAATTTGCTGTAATTCAATGAAGGGAAAAATAGCCATAAAACAGGATTTTTGAGGCGTAAAACTGCCAGTTTACACTTCAATTTACGTCCAATAAAAGCATGTGAAAACAGATCCTGGGGCTACGTTTCCAGTTTCTGTCAGAAAAATGTGCGGTGGAACACAGGACAGATATCTGAGGGAATGCTTAGGATTTATGCTGTGTATTCCACTTTGGATTTTTCCGACAAACAATAGCATGATGGGAGTTGTAGTTCTGCAACAACTGGAGAGTCACAAATTGGGGAAGGCTGCTTTAGGATATGTTCACACGGCAGAATTTCTATGCGAAATTCCGCTGAAGAATTCCATTATGTTTAATGGGATTCTGATGTCCCGTTCACTCATAAGGAATTTCTGTGGCGGACATTTCTCCAGGGAAATTCTGCAATCCGCAAAATTTTAAGACCTGTCTTTAAATTTTGCAGAATTGCGGGCGGCATCATAATGAACTCAATGGGGCTTTAATTTTTGGCAGAATTCTGTGTTTAGAGAACACAGAAATTCTGCTAGTAATTCTACAATCCTGTTCAGCCAGCTTTGTGGAACGAAATTTGTACTTAAAGGGGTACTCCGATGAAAACCTTTTTTTCTTTTAAATCAACTGGTGGCAGAAAGTTAAACATATTTGTAAATTACTTCTATTAAAAAATCTTAATCCTTCATGTACTTATTAGCTGCTGAATACTACAGAGGAAATGATTTTCTTTCAGGAACGCTCTCTGATGACATCACGAGCACAGTTCTCTCTGCTGATGTTATTATAATAATAATAATGCTTAATTTATTGTTGTCCTTAGTGGGAATTGAACCCAGGTCCCCAGCACTGCAAGGCAGCAGTGCTAACCACTGAGCCACCATGCTGCACTCAACATACATCTGCTATGCATCTGCTATGCATCTGCTATGCATCTGCTATTCATGGTTGCTAAAATGGACAGAGATGTCAGCAGAGAGCACTGTGCTCGTGATGTCATCAGTGTTCCAAAAAGAAAGGAATTTCCTCTGTAGCATTCAGCAGCTAATAAGTACTGGAAGGATTAAGATTTTTTAATAGAAGTAATTTACAAATATGTTTAACTTTCTGCCACCAGTTGATTTAAAAGAAAAAAGGTTTTCACCGGAGCACCCCTTTAATTGGGGAAATTCCGCCGTGTGAACATAGCCTTCCTATTCCTATGCTCACTCATGCTTCACATTTGCAGGGAATAGAACAGACTCTGCAACAGAGTTTCCTGAATGAAGGGTTACTCCGCTTGTGATGTCATTGCCCGGCCCCCTCATGATGCAACGCCCCGCCCCCTCAATGCAAGTCTATGGGAGGGGGCGTGACGCTGTCACGCCCCCTCCCATCGACTTGCATTGAGGGGGCAGTGACATACCTTAATGAGGGGGCGGGGCTATGACATCACAAGCTCCCAGCGCCCGCTCCAGCATTCAGAACAGTTTGTTCCAAATGCTGAGCAGCAGAATAACCCTTTAAGGCTGGGTTCACACATATCAGGCATCCAGCACAGTTTCCCTCCAGCGTGCACTGGAGGGAAACTGATGCTGGAACTGATCCCATTCATTCACAACAGTTCACAATCATCCAGCGTCCGAATTTTGATGCCGGATGGTTGGACACGCCGGACAGCACTGGACAGGGGAACGCAGCTTGCACGTTACCATTGCACATTGTCATCAGTTGCGTCCAGATTTAGGCTTAGTTCACCTATGCCGCATGCCGGACATATGTGAACACAGCCATATCAAAACCTGTGCAGAGGAAAAGTTGCCCAGTTGCCCATAGTAACCAATCAGATCACTTCTTTCATTTTTAACAAGGCCTCTGCAAAATGAAAGAAGTGATCTGGCTATGTGGTAGCTTGGGGGTGTAGGGTATATGGGGTGTAGCTGTGCGGTACTTTAATGGGGTCTGTTTGACCCTTTCTACTCGTGACGCCAGGGTGAGGGTTCCTTTGTAATGCTTGTCCTTGACCCTTCCCAAGAGCGATAGGGAGGTATGAAATAATTGAATGTCCACAACCGGAGAGTTTGCTGAAAACAGTCGGAACTTTTACTGAAGATTTTATGCAAGCTTTATAACCGGAACAGTCTCTGTGCAAGCAAAGTCTCTTAGATATTGACAGCGGTTGGGACCTTAAGCGTTTTAGAGTCCGTAGACTGCTTTGCGCTATGCCGCTGGATCTAGTTGAGGTCCAGCAGTCATGCTAGCTTTAGCGGGGATTCAGTTTAAGACTCACGTTTTGGGTTCACGCTGAGGCCAGCAGGCTTCAGGCCTCAGGTTGTCTTTGGAAGTTACACGGTTCTGTCCTCTCTGATAGTCCGGAACCCAAGAGAGTGATCATTGGCTGCAGCTCCCTTATATGGGCAGGGGCTGGCCTTAAGCTGATTGGTCCAATACTTCTGTCAATTATCTGTACAAAGAGTTATGGGTAACCATGTGACCCAAGGACCTCCAAAGGTCCTCCAACATACTATAGAGGAATTAACATAGTCACATGACCGAAGGTCCTGCGACGTTATCAAGGTAAGTATACTAATATGCATTATATTAAATATTTACATTTAAACATTACAAAATTAGAAAAGAAGGAAGCGACTAGGGGCTGTCCCACCTGGGGGACCCTACCTGAATGTAGTAATTCTGACTTTTGGGACCACCATACAAGGTACGGTATGCAATACAGTACCGGGACACCACAATTGGTTGCTATGGGCAACTGGGCAACTTTTCCTCTGGACACGTTTTGATAAATCTCCCCCTTAGTCCAGGTTCGCACGGCGGCATTTCTGCCCTGAATTCTGCATGAATTTATAACCAACTCACTTTAATTCTGCTGTCCCATTCACAGAGCAGAATTTCTGCTGCAGAAATTTCATTGAAGTGAATTGGCTATAAATTCATGCAGAATCCAGTACAGAAATTCTGCCATGTGAAACCAGCCTACAGGGAATTGGAGAGGAAATTACTGGAAAGCCTGGGCAGCAGGGAGAAGGCGGGGCCAGAGCTCCTCACATGACAGTGCGCTCAGCCTATCCTCGGCCGAGGCGGGACATCGCTGCGGCCGCCGATTCACTGAGCGCAGTATGAGTCACTGTCCCCAGGAAGAAGTCGGCCGCACCGTAGGACCGAGACACTGATATCGGCGCAACAGGGGAACGCTGGAAGGTGAGTTAAAGTTTGTTTTGTTACTTTTTTGCAGCCCAGGCACAGGGGATTATAAAAAATGTTTACTACACATCTCCTTTAAAACCCCATTGAGTTCAATGGGATTCTGCCTGCAATTCCACAAAATGTAAAGACAGGTCTTTAACCCCTTAAGGACTCAGGGTTTTTCCGTTTTTGCACTTTCGTTTTTTCCTCCTTACCTTTTAAAAATCATAACCCTTTCAATTTTCCACCTAAAAATCCATATTATGGCTCATTTTTTGCGTTGCCAATTCTACTTTGCAGTGACATTAGTCATTTTACCCAAAAATGCACGGCGAAATGGGAAAAAAATCATTGTGCGACAAAATCGAAAAAAAAAAACGTAATTTTGTAACTTTTGGGGGCTTCCGTTTCTACGCAGTGCATATTTCGGTAAAAATTACACCTTATCATTATTCTGTAGGTCCATACGGTTAAAATGATACCCTACTTATATAGGTTTCATTTTGTCGCACTTCTGGAAAAAAATCAGAACTACATGCAGGAAAATTTATACGTTTAAAAATGTCATCTTCTGACCCCTATAACTTTTTTATTTTTCCACGTACAGGGCGGTATGAGTACTCATTTTTTGCGCCGTGATCTGAAGTTTTTATCAGTATGATTTTTGTTTTGATCAGACTTTTTGATCACTTTTTATTCATTTTTTTAATGGTATAAAAAGTGACCAAAATACGCTTTTTTGGACTTTGGAATTTTTTTGCGCGTACGCCATTGACCGTGCGGTTTAATTAATGATATATTTTTATAGTTCGGACATTTACGCACGCGGCGATACCACATATGTTTATTTTTATTTTTTTTACACTGTTTTATTTTTTTTTATGGGAAAAGGGGGGTGATTCAAACTTTTATTAGGGAAGGGGTTAAATGACCTTTATTAACACTTTTTTTTTACATTTTTTTTGCAGTGTTATAGGTCCCATAGGGACCTATAACACTGCACACACTGATCTCCTATGCTGATCACTGGCGTGTATTAACACACCTATGATCAGCATTATCGGCGCTTGACTGCTCCTGCCTGGATCTCAGGCACGGAGCAGTCATTCGTCGATCGGACACCGAGGAGGCAGGTAAGGGCCCTCCCGGTGTCCGATCAGCTGTTCGGGACGCCGCGATTTCACCGCGGCGGTCCCGAACAGCCCGACTGAGCAGCCGGGATACTTTCAGTTTCACTTTAGAAGCGGCGGTCAGCTTTGACCGCCGCTTCTAAAGGGTTAATACCGCACATCGCCGCGATCGGCGATGTGTGGTATTAGCCGCGGGTCCCGGCCGTTGATGAGCGCCGGGACCGAAGCGATATAATGCAGGATCGCAGCGCGATCCCACTTCATATCGCGGGAGCCGGCGCAGGACGTAAATATACGTCCTGCGTCGTTAAGGGGTTAAAGGGGTACTCCGGTGCTTAGACATCTTATCCCCTATCCAACACGTGGCACCCCGTTTGTAATCAGTCTCCCTCCTTTGGATAGGGGATAAGATGTTTAAGCACCGGAGTACCCCTTTAAATCTTGTGGAATGCAGAATTTCCTTTGGGTGAATGGGACAGGGAAATAGCATTGAACATAATGGGCAGTACATTTTGGCTGCATTTCTGGCGGAATTATTCCACAGAATTCTGCATGGAAATTACCCTGTGTGAACATAGGCTTAGTCTGAACCTAGCCTAAAGGTTCATGACTATGCTGTACTATTTGAGAGGTATATATATATATATATATACAGTGATCCCTCCACTTACAATAGTTTCAACATACAATTATCTTTGCTGGACCATTGTAACTTGAAACCAGACTCAACATACAATATTACGGACAGTCCAGATCTGTGAAACGTGTCACAACTGGAAGAACTGACCAATCAGAATGGGCAATTTACTGGTAAATCACCTCTATTACTGAAGCGTATGCACTGACTGATGTCTGGTAGCGCCCCCTACAGTACAGGGAGGTATTACATGTTCTGTACTCTTTACCTGTATTACTGAAGTTCATGCACTGACTGGTGTCTGGTAGCGCCCCCTACAGTACAGGGAGGTATTACATGTTCTGTACTCTTTGCCTGTATTACTGAAGTTCATGCACTGACTGGTGTCTGGTAGCGCCCCCTACAGTTCAGGGAGGTATTACATGTTCTGTACTCTTTACCTGTATTACTGAAGTTCATGCACTGACTGGTGTCTGGTAGCGCCCCCTACAGTACAGGGAGGTATTACATGTTCTGTACTCTTTACCTGTATTACTGAAGTTCATGCACTGACTGGTGTCTGGTAGCGCCCCCTACAGTACAGGGAGGTATTACATGTTCAGTACTCTTTACCTGTGTTACTGAAGTGTGTGCACTGACTGGTGTCTGGTAGCGCCCCCTACAGTACAGGGAGGTATTACATGTTCTGTACTACTCTTTACCTGTATTACTGAAGTGCATGCACTGACTGGTGTCTGGTAGCGTCCCCTACAGTACAGGGAGGTACTACATGTTCTGTACTCTTTACCTGTACCAGGGTTAGCTGCTCCTTTGGACACCAGGTGAGGGCGACTCCACGTTACTTTTTTAGGACATTGTGTGTACTGTATAGGACCCTGAAGAAGCTCCTGTCCTCTACATAGACCAGTGTTTCCCAAGCAGGGTGCCTCCAGCTCTTGTAAAACTACAACTCCCAGCATGCCCGGACAGCCGAAGGCTGTCCGGGCATGCTGGGAGTTGTAGTTTTGCAACAGCTGGAGGCTCCCTGCTTGGGAAACACAGATATAGACAGTGATTACAGCTCCCAGCAGATCTTTCTTACTTTTATATGTAAGGATTTGCTTTATCTATATTAGTTATCTACTTATTTTTCTTTAATCCTCACTTTTTTTTCCCCATTTTTGGATGACATTTTGGTGGCTTCAGAACCAATTACCAGGTTTCCATAGAGTTCTGGTCTCAACATACAATGGTTTCAACAAACAATGGTCGTCCTGGAACCAATTAATATTGTAACTTGAGGGACCACTGTATATATATATATATATATATATATATATATATATATATATATATATTGTTTTTTACAGGGGTACTCCAGCATTTAAAAATGTCTCTGAAAAGTCTCTAAACGCTACACCCCCACCTCCCCGATCTAATGAACGGGATCTTGACCCTCCTCACTACGTGGAGCGCAGGGTTGTCATGCACTTCCTATATTCTTTATGAGAGCACCGGAGATGCGCAAATTACTTATTTTATTTCTCCATCCACACAGCCTAAAATATTCGGAAGGGAACGTACACTTTATTTTATAGTTTATACTATCCATTTCTGTATTTATTTTTCATGAAGGGGCTATTTGCCTGGAATAATGGAAGGGGGAACGCTGCAGAATCAGAATTATAAAGCAGAACGACAAAACAAACAGACAAAAGAAGATGTCAAACTATTAAATATTCATGGCTGACATTTCGGGAAGGTTCAAATACAAATTACTCTTCTTTATTCCATCGGTATTAGAACTATTTAATCTACATGAAATAACCCACATTGAAAGCAGTGCGTCAAGGAGAGTAAGTCACATTTTCTTCGGCAGTGTCACGGCTTTATTCATGTACCGCACTCGGGGCATAACTAATAGGTAAAGAGCCATTCCAAGTTAACTGGGGGGGGGGGGGGGGGGGGTTACGAGAGGCGGGCAAGAATTCTTCAATAGAGAACCCTTGATAAAATCCCATGCAGGTCTCTCCACTTCCACCTCCAAACGATGACAATATTAAAAGGGGTTTAGTTTTGAAAATTGATCCTTATCCTGAGGCCGAACGTTCATGTTTCCTCTATGGGGAGGGGAAGGGTAAGCCGCAGCCAGACAGCTCTGGGGGTGGCTTATCTCTTCCAGAAGAATAGGATTAGGACAAGAAAATGCAACATGTCTGAGGCTGTTGTGGAGTTGGGGTTCAATGCAGGGTACATGCAGGGCAGATGTTATGGCCCAAAGGGGTAGATGGTATTAACCCCTTCTGGCTTAGGCAGGGGCAATGAAGACAACAACGCCAGATTAAGGATAACGACAGCTTTACTGAGGCAAGACAGGGGATATAGTCTTTGCAGTAAATATCCCAGGGAGGTGACCAGTGACACAGGGGGACCTCGCAGGCTTGCTGGGACTTGCAGTAGTTAGACTGATTTTAGTGCAGGCCACGGTGACTATAGATGGATTTGACTTGACAGAGATGGTGACTGACAATAAGATGACTTGACTTACTGATGACCGACTTGTGGCTGCAGGACTTTAGGCTTGAGGCCTCCAATGCTCCAAAAAAAAACTAATGTGTTTAGACTCACCCTAATGGGGTGTATACAGTCCGAGTGCCCAGGGCAGCCCAGGCTGTAAATACGGCATTGGATGAGGGATCCCAGTAGTTGCACTTTCACCAAACTAGTGGAGAAGCAATATATATCTAAGGCTAGTGAACCCATAATAAACATAGAATTACATAAAACAAGTGAAACACTGCCCTGCATTCATTCTAGGCCTTTGTAGATGCTGGGTAGGTGATGGACGGGTTATAATGCGGGACATGGGACAATATTATGTGGGACAGGAGCGCACAGGAATATAATTACATCCTTTCCTTTCTCGCAGTCTTCTCATTGATCATGTAAATTTTAACAAGGAGACAATTTCCGCACAGCGATCCCTGACAGGCAAAACTCTCTCTAGAATGAGACCATCTCCATTACTTTGTAACACGGACTGCAGGTATTATTGTAGTTAACTGGGTGATCATCTGAATGTGAACCCTATTTATGTATCTTCTTTACAGTACACACAGTGTCCCAAAAAAGTAATATGGAGCCGCCCTCACCTTGTGTCCAAAGAAGCAGCTAACCCTGGTACAGGTAAAGAGTACAGAACCTGTAATACCTCCCTGTACTGTAGGGGGCACTACCAGACACCAGTCAGTGCATGCACTTCAGTAATACAGGTAAAGAGTAGTACAGAACATGTAATACCTCCCTGTACTGTAGGGGGCACTACCAGACACCAGTCAGTGCATGCACTTCAGTAATACAGGTAAAGAGTAGTACAGAACATGTAATACCTCCCTGTACTGTAGGGGGCACTACCAGACACCAGTCAGTGCATGCACTTCAGTAATACAGGTAAAGAGTAGTACAGAACATGTAATACCTCCCTGTACTGTAGGGGGCGCTACCAGACACCAGTCAGTGCATGCACTTCAGTAATACATGTAAAGAGTAGTACAGAACATGTAATACCTCCCTGTACTGTAGGGGGCGCTACCAGACACCAGTCAGTACATGCACTTCAGTAATACAGGTGAAGAGTAGTACAGAACATGTAATACCTCCCTGTACTGTAGGGGGCACTACCAGACACCAGTCAGTGCATGCACTTCAGTAATACAGGTAAAGAGTAGTACAGAACATGTAATACCTCCCTGTACTGTAGGGGGCACTACCAGACACCAGTCAGTGCATGCACTTCAGTAATACAGGTAAAGAGTAGTACAGAACATGTAATACCTCCCTGTACTGTAGGGGGCACTACCAGACACCAGTCAGTGCATGCACTTCAGTAATACAGGTAAAGAGTAGTACAGAACATGTAATACCTCCCTGTACTGTAGGGGGCACTACCAGACACCAGTCAGTGCATGCACTTCAGTAATACAGGTAAAGAGTAGTACAGAACATGTAATACCTCCCTGTACTGTAGGGGGCGCTACCAGACACCAGTCAGTGCATGCACTTCAGTAATACATGTAAAGAGTAGTACAGAACATGTAATACCTCCCTGTACTGTAGGGGGCGCTACCAGACACCAGTCAGTACATGCACTTCAGTAATACAGGTGAAGAGTAGTACAGAACATGTAATACCTCCCTGTACTGTAGGGGGCACTACCAGACACCAGTCAGTGCATGCACTTCAGTAATACGGGTAAAGAGTAGTACAGAACATGTAATACCCCCCTGTACTGTAGGGGGCGCTACCAGACACCAGTCAGTGCATGCACTTCAGTAATACAGGTAAAGAGTAGTACAGAACATGTAATACCTCCCTGTACTGTAGGGGGCACTACCAGACACCAGTCAGTGCATGCACTTCAGTAATACAGGTAAAGAGTAGTACAGAACATGTAATACCTACCTGTACTGTAGGGGGCACTACCAGACACCAGTCAGTGCATGCACTTCAGTAATACAGGTAAAGAGTAGTACAGAACATGTAATACCTCCCTGTACTGTATGGGGCGCTACCAGACACCAGTCAGTGCATGCACTTCAGTAATACAGGTAAATAGTAGTGCAGAACATGTAATACCTCCCTGTACTTTAGGGGGCGCTACCAGACACCAGTCAGTGCATACACTTCAGTAATACAGGGGGTTTACCAGTGATACTAATTGGTCAGTTCTTCCAGCTATTGACTGCATTGTATATTGAGTACAGTTTCAAGTTACAATGGACAGAAAAGATTAAATATGTGGAACATATTGTAACCTGAGGCCATTGTAAGTGTAGGGACCACTGTATAAGAAACTTAAATATATCAAATCAAAAAAAATGCTTCTTTCTTCTGTTATCAAGCCCCTACTGAAAATCAACTCAATGACATCCTTTATTTAGATGACAAACCTGCAGCTCACTCACAGATCAAATCACAGCTCCCCATATAAGTCTATAGTGCAGAAGGAGGAAGATGGGAGGGGTGGGTGCGTGGAGACACACAACTACAAAGAGAGAGATAGCAACGAAACAATTGTAAGTACGAGATCTCACCCTAGGGTTTAGACTGCTCTCTACTCACCCAGGCAGTTTAGACTGCTCACTGCTGCCTTTTCATGCCTTCCATGCTTCTGCTGCTTTTATGTGCAAGGATACTCGCCTGAAGAAAAAACAACGCCATTCTTCAGGCAGATATTTTAAAGCGGATTTTCTGTTCACACATTCCGCTTCCAAAATTCCGAAGTGTGAATTGGTGAACGGAAACCCATTCACTACAATATACATTTTAGCAAGCAGAATTTTTGCCTGCAATTTCAAAGTGGAATTGCAGGCAGAAATTTTGTAGTCTGAACCTGGCCTAAAGGGGTACTACAGCAAAAATTTACTAATCCTCTATCCACAGGATATGGGATAAAAAGCTGATCGTGGGGGTCCGACCCCTGGGTCCCCCTGTGGTCACCGGGACGGGGAGAGCGCTGATGATACCCGAGAACTGTACTCAGGTCTTTTTGGCGCTCCTATAGAAATGAATGGAGCACGTGCCGGCTGCAGCACTTGCTCCTCACTGAGCGCGATTGCAAGGGTTCCCATCGGTCAGACCCCAGTGATCAGCTACTCAGTTAATTTTAAGGGGTATTTTAAGGGGTATTCCGGGCAAAAACATTTTATCCCCTATCCAAAGGATAGGGGATAAGATGTCTGATCGTGGGGGGCCCGCTGCTGAAACCCTCCGCGATCTTCCTGCAGCACCCGCATTCTATGCAGGTGCTGAATCTCCAGTTTCGGAAACCTCCGGGTTTTTCGGGACTGGGGACGTGACGTCATGCCACGCCCCCTCCATTCATGTCTATGGGAGGGGGCGTGATGGCCGTCACGCCCCCTCCCATGGACATGAATGAGGGGGCTTGTTGCCATGGAAACTAATAGTAACAACCAATTTTACAGAGGGAACCTGTTGAGCATGACCTAAACATAGTTGTGTTGTGAAGAGGAATATAGGACCTTAAGGCTAGGTTCAGACTACGGATTCCGAGTTCCGCCTGCGCCGACTGAATTAGTCGGTGCTAGGACCGCGCGGACACTGCAGTCTCCTATAGACTGCTATGTGTTCCGCTAGGATTTCCGCCTGAAGAAAGAGCAACCCCTTTCTTCAGGCGGAAATTTTCTAGCGGATTTTTCATCCGGATTTTTCCGCTTCACAAATTCTCGAAGTGTGAATTTGTGAACGGAAAACCATTCACTACACTATGCATTATAGTAAGCGGAATTTCTGCCGGAAATTTCAAAGCGAAAATTCAGGCGGAAATTCCGTAGTCTGAACCTAGCCTTAGGGTTACCAGCCAGAAATGATGGCTCTCTGAATTCTTCTGCCTCAGGAGCTGTGATTAAATTGTGAATAGATGCATTTTATACATAAGTGTCCACCTCTAAAACCAGTACAGATGATTATACCAGTGACACTCTGCAGATTGCATGGAAAAACTGGGTAGATACAAAAGACGTCTGAGACCCTACCAGCTCCTGATGTACCCAATCAGGCCCCTCCCCCCAGAAATAAAGAGACCAGAAACAAAATTAACTTTTAAGTGGGTGGGGTTGGCCACAGCATTTATTTTAAAGGTGTACTCCGGTGGGAAACATATTTATTTATTTATTTTCCAAATCAACTGGTGCCAGAAAGATAAACAGATTTGTAAATTACTTCTATTAAAAAATCTTAATATATCAAGTGTTCTGGGGAGAAGTGTGTAATGCCAAGGGACCCCAGTAGCCAAGCCATACGGCAGAAAGCCTCCAGCAACCCAGTCCGCCAGTGTTATGTCTTAAAGGAGATCTGTAGTGCTCTGAACTTATCCCCTATCCGAAGGATAGGGGATAGGTAATAGATCGCGGGGGGTCCGATCGCTGGGGCCCTCCGCGATCTCCTGTACGGGGCCACGGCAATGTACAGGAAAGGGGGTGTTCCATCCTCACATGACGCGGCATCCAGCATGCCTCCTCCATGAATCCCATATACATAGAGGGGCATGCTGGCTGCCGCGTCATGCTGGTACAGAACGCCCCCTTTCCTGTACATTTCCGCGGCCCCGTACAGGAGATCGCAGGGGCCCAGCGCTCGGACCTTTGGATAGGGGATAAGTTCAGAGCCCTACAGATCTCCTTTAATAATGTATAAAGTGTTGTTATGCATAGTCAAATGTCATAATATGCATAGTCGTAGTCATAGTCCATGCCAGAAAGTTAAACAGATTTGTAAATTACTTCTATTAAAAAATCTTATTCCTTCCAGTACTTATCAGCTGCTCTATGCTCCAGAGGAAGTTGTGTAGTTCTTTTCTGTCTGACCACAGTGCTCTCTGCTGACACCTCTGTCCGTGTCAGAAACTGTCCAGAACAGGAGAGTTTTGCTATGGTGATTTGCCCCTACTCTGGACAGTTCCTGATACAGACAGAAGTGGCAGCAGAGAGCATTGTGGTCAGACAGAAAAGAACAACACAACTTCCTCTTACAGCAGCTGATAAGTACTGGAAAGAATAAGATTTTTTAATAGAAGTAATTTACAAATCTGTTTATCTTTCTGGAGCCAGTTGATTTAAAATAAATTATTTTCCACCGGAGTACCCCTTTAAAGTTTAATGCAGCTGATTATAAACTCGTTATGAGCTTATGCCATGTAGGTCTGGGCTTTCAGTATTCAGTATAGCCATTTTGCTTTTTAATTCATTTAAATTTCAGCTAAAAAGTTATCTCATTGTTCATCCAACAACAAGCATCATTACTAGTGCAATGGAACTTTTACAGTTAACCCCTTAAGGACGCAGGACGTAAATGTACGTCCTGGTGCGGTGGTACTTAACGCACCAGGACGTACATTTACGTCCTGTGCATAACCGCGGGCATCGGAGCGATGCCCGTGTCATGCGCGGCTGATCCCGGCTGCTGATGGCAGCCAGGGACCCGCCGGCAATGGCCGATGCCCGCGATCTCGCGGGCGTCCGCCATTAACCCCTCAGGTGCCGGGAACAATACAGATCCCGGCATCTGCGGCAGTGCGCGATTTGAATGAATGATCGGATCGCCCACAGCGCTGCTGCGGGGATCCGATCATTCATAACGCCGCACGGAGGTCCCCTCACCTTCCTCCGTCCGGCTCCCGGCGTCTCCTGCTCTGGTCTGTGATCGAGCAGACCAGAGCAGGAGATGACCGATAATACTGATCTGTTCTATGTCCTATACATAGAACAGATCAGTATTAGCAATCATGGTATTGCTATGAATAGTCCCCTATGGGGACTATTCAAATGTAAAAAAAAATGTAAAAAAATTTAAAAGTGAAAGTAAAAAAAAAGGGAAAAATACCCTCCCCCAATAAAAAAGTTAAACGTCCGTTTTTTCCTATTTTACCCCCAAAAAGCGTAAAAAATAAATTTTATAGACATATTTGGTATTGCCGCGTGCGTAAATGTCCGAACTATTAAAATAAAATGTTAATGATCCCGTACGGTGAATGGCGTGAACGAAAAAAAAAAAAGTCAAAAAGTGCTACTTTTTTAATACATTTTATTAAAAAAAAAAATTATAAAAATGTATTAAAAGTTTTTTATATGCAAATGTGGTATATAAAAAAGTACAGATCATGGCGCAAAAAAATGAGCCCTCATACCGCCGCTTATACGGAAAAATAAAAAAGTTAGAGGTCATCAAAATAAAGGGATTATAAATGTACTAATTTGGTTAAAAAGTTTGTGATTTTTTTTAAGCGCAACAATAATAGAAAAGTATGTAATAATGGGTATCATTTTAATCGTATTGACCCTCAGAATAAAGAACACACGTCATTTTTACCATAAATTGTACGGCGTGAAAACGAAACCTTCCAAAATTAGCAAAATTGCGTTTTTCATTTTAATTTCCCCACAAAAATAGTGTTTTTTGGTTGCGCCATACATTTTATGATATAATGAGTTATGTCAATACAAAGGACAACTGGTCGTGCAAAAAACAAGCCCTCATACTAGTCTGTGGATGGAAATATAAAAGAGTTATGATTTTTAGAAGGCGAGGAGGAAAAAATGAAAACTTAAAAATTAAATTGTCTGAGTCCTTAAGGCCAAAATGGGCTGAGTCCTTAAGGGGTTAAAGGGGTACTCCAAAGGAAAATTATGTTTTCATATTAACTGGTGCCAGAAAGTTATACAGATGAGTAAATGACTTCTATTAAATAATCTTAATCCTTCCAGGATGTATCAGCTGCTGTATGCTCCACAGGAAGTAATATAGTTCTTTCCAGTCTGACCACAGTGCTCCCTGCTGCCACCTCTGTCCGTGTCAGGAACTGTCATGAGCAGGAGAGGTTTGCTATGACAGCTTCTGACACGGACAGAGGTGTCAGCAGAGAGCACTGTGGTCAGAATGGAAAGAACTACACAACTTCCTCTGTGGTATGCAGCAGCTGATAAGTCCTGGAAAGCTTAAAGGGTACCTCTCATCAAATAAACTTTTGATATATTTTAGATTAATGAATGTTGAATGACTTTCCAATAGCATGTTAATGAAAAATATGCTTCTTTCTATTGTATTTTTCCCGATCAGTCCTGTCAGCAAGCATTTCTGACTCATGCTGGAGTCCTAAACGCTCAGAGCTGCCAGCCTGCTTTGTTCACAGCCAAGCAGGCTGTGAACAAAGCAGGCTGGCAGCTCTGAGTGTTCTCCTTTGTGAACAAAGCAGACTGGCAGCTCGTAGTGTTTAAGACTCCAGCATGAGTCTGAAATGCTTGCTGCCAGGACTGGTAGGGAGACCCCTAGTGGTCATTTCTTCAAAGTGGAAAATTAAATAGAAAGAAGCATATTTTTTTTTAATAACATGCAATTGTAAAGTTATTCTGCATACATTAATCTATAATATATCAAATTTTTTTTTGATGCGAGGTACCCTTTAACATTTTTACAAATCTGTATAACTTTTTGCTACCAGTTTATTTGGATATTTTTTTTTCAATATTAAAGCCACCAGTGCCTGTTATTGAGTGTTGTGAATTGTCTGGCACAGCAGATACTTTAAAGGGGTACTCAGGCCCCAAGACATCTTATCTCCTATTCAAAGGATAAGGGATAAGATGTCTGATTGCGGGAGTCCCGCCGCTGGGGACCCCCACAATCTAGCATGCAGCACCCACCTGTGAGCACTGCAGGAAGCGCTGGAGGCTCTCAGTCTTATGCCTCCCGACCACGGGGACAGAGCATCGTGACGTCACAACTCTGCCCCCGTGTGACATCACGCCCCGCCCCCTCAATGCAAGTCTATGGGAGGGGGCGTGACGGACGTCACGCCCCCTCCCATAGACGTGCATTGAGGGGACAGGGCGTGACATCACACGGGGCGGAGTCATGCATCCTCCCATAGACTTGCATTGAGGGGGTGGGGTGTCACACGGGGGCGGAGTCATTACTTCACGATGCTCTGTCCCCGTGGTCGGGAGGCATAACACTGAGAGCCTCCAGCGCTTCCTGCAGTGCTCACAGGTGGGTGCTGCATGCTAGATTGTGGGGGTCCCCAGCGGCGGGACCCCCGCAATCAGACATCTGATGCCCTATCCTTTGGATAGGAGACAAGATGTCTTGGGGCTGGAGTACCCCTTTAAAGAAAGACTGAGCTAAACAAAACTACAGTAATCGGTAAATAGCTGAAAAGACGCTAATTTCAAATCGGTAGTTTTTGACTGTGTATTGTCGTACACGCCGCTGCATAGGGGGGACTCTGAGGACTATGTAATCCGCATGCAGCACGCAGCCCAATTGTGGGTTTACAGCGGGGGAAGATGGAAATTAGAAGTAGATTTAGATTTAGAATTAGCGTCTTTTAAGCTGTTTATTGGTTACTGGAGAGAATGGAGTCTTTTTCACCCTTAATGGATAATGATGTCAATGTCTGCCAATGCCACACACAAGGTGATTGACAGCTGGGCACAGTTGTTATGAAATCTCAATGCCAGCTGTATTCCTTAGCAGTTGTGGTCAATGGGGCAACCACAGCATCTAGGTCAGTGTTTCCCAGCCAGGGTGCCTCCAGCTGTTTCAAAACTACAACTCCCAGAATGCCCGGACAGCCTTTGCAACAGCTGGAGGCACCCTGGTTGAGAAACACTGCTCTAGGTGTTGGGCTCCCTCTGTCAATGGGACGCCGCTGTATGGTGCACAATAGGGAATTTTAGGATTGGAGCTGAAATCTTGCCACCGAATTCTTGCCCATTCTTTTGGTAGAATCCATGCAGAATACATTGCCATCTATGTGAATAGAAATGTCCGAGCATTCCTACACATCTATAGGGATGGCAATATCCGCCAGGTCCTAGAGCCGCCGCTGTCCTCCCTCGGAAACTTCAGCCTTACAATTAAAGGGGTTCTCCACCATAAGGTGATTTTAGTACATACCAGGCAGACAGTAATGGACATGCTTAGGAAGGATCTGCGCTTGTCTTGGGGCTAAATGGCTATGTTGTGAGATTACCATAACACTGTGGCTAGCTTTTTGTTAACTGGCTATTTCCTGTTGAAGTTCATTCCCTTAAACTACAAGTCCCATGATTCCTTGTTTGTAAGTGTGAGGTCACTTTTCTCCCTCCCACATATCAGCCACCCCACCCATTGAAACACGCCTGTGATCCTTGCCATGCAATAAACAAGTGTGTTCTGACCAGGGTGCCTCCAGCTGTTGCAAAACTTCAATTCTTGCTGAATGATCTTCCTCCAACCCAGCTGTCGCTCCACCCATTGAAGCACTGCCATGCTCCCTCTGAACACCTGATTAGTGATATGGGCCGCACTGCAACTATTTTTTATTCTGTTATAAAATAAACATTGGGGAAACATCACAGCCCCTGTAGCATAGTCAAATAAAAAAATTCCAGAATACCCCTTTAACCCCTTAAGGACTCAGCCCATTTTGGCCTTAAGGACTCAGACAATTTAATTTTTACGTTTTCATTTTTTCCTCCTCGCCTTCTAAAAATCATAACTCTTTTATATTTTCATCCACAGACTAGTATGAGGGCTTATTTTTTGCGTGACCAGTTTTCCTTTGTAATGACATCACTCATTATATCATAAAATGTATGGCGCAACCAAAAAACACTATTTTTGTGGGGAAATTAAAACGAAAAACGCAATTTTGCTAATTTTGGAAGGTTTTGTTTTCACGCCGTACAATTTCTGGTAAAAATGACATGTGTTCTTTATTCTGAGGGTCAATACTATTAAAATGATACCCATTATTATATACTTTTATATTATTGTTGCGCTTAAAAAAATCACAAACTTTTTAACCAAATTAGTACGTTTATAATCCCTTTATTTTGATGACCTATAACTTTTTTATTTTTCTGTATAAGCGGCGGTATGGGGGCTCATTTTATGCGCCATGATCTGTACTTTTTTTTGATACCACATTTGTATATAAAAAACTTTTAATACATTTTTTATAATTTTTTTTAATAAAATGTATTAAAAAAGTAGGAATTTTGGACTTTTTAAAATTTTTTTCGTTCACGCCGTTCACCGTACGGGATCATTAACATTTTATTTTAATAGTTCGGACATTTATGCACGCGGCGATACCAAATAT
Organism: Hyla sarda; assembly: GCF_029499605.1. Lineage (NCBI taxonomy): Eukaryota > Metazoa > Chordata > Amphibia > Anura > Hylidae > Hyla > Hyla sarda. Next base: position 123,305,689 of record NC_079198.1, on the reverse strand, counting down.
GTCTATAAAAAAATGTTTTTTACGCTTTTTGGGGGTAAAA